>NC_061113.1:85325382-85595701 GCF_002878395.1 Capsicum annuum
CCCCCTTCCCCAGCCCCCACCCCACTCAGCCCCTCCCTCAATCCCTCACCTCACTCCAGCCCCTCCTCTCATAATTAATTTAAATTAAATATTTTAAATATGTAAATCATATTTAAATTAATTAATTATTTAAGTAAATTTTTTTTAAATTAGGTAAGAATTTTAAATTTGAAAAATTAATTAATTTATAATTTAATTAATTTAAATAAATTAAGTAGTTAAGAATTTTAATTAATTATTTTTTTACGAATTTAAATTTAAAATTTAAATTAATTTTAGTATTTAATTAATTTTAATGTAATACTTTTTTTATTTTTTATTTTTTATTTTTTATTTTAAAAATGATTATTCAAATTTTTCAAATTTTAAAAGCATGATTATTCAAATTTTTCTATAATTTATAAATTTTCTTATTTAATTAAATTAATTTTAATATTTAATTTGTTTTGTAGCATTTTAAAAATGACTTGGAATTTAATGTAATACTTTTTCTATTTTTTATTATTTTTTAAAATGACGTGGCATGCATGGCAGATGACATGGCACACGTGGCAACTGATGTGGCAGCTGACATGGGAGAGTGTGTTACAATCTCCAAAAAAGTGTTTAAAATGTAGCTTTTTCGTAGGCTCAAGGGTCCAGATGATAAATATGTAAGTAGAAGTGTCCAGCTTACAAAACTGACATAGTACAGGGGTCCAATAGAGCATTTTGCCTTGTATTTATGTATGACGACCTAGGGACCTGGTCCCTTGTTGTCAACTACTCATCATATAAACAAGATATAGCAACCACCTCCTGAACGATCACCCCACCATTCTCAGAATCCAAAAGATAAACTCTAATATTAGACAACCGGTGAATATCCTTTACTAAACCTTGCTTCTCCTCATCAACATGAGATAAGCCCCCTATAGATAACCTATTGAGAGCATCAACAACTATATTAGCTTCCCCTGGATGATAGTGTAGACTCATATCATAATCCTTAAGTAACTCATGTCATCTCTTTTGCCTGAGATTTAACTCCTTTGAGGTAAACACATACTGCAATCTCTTATGATCTAAATATATGTCAACATGAACTCCATACAAGTAATGGCGCCAAATCTTCAAAGCAAAAACCACAGCCAATAATTCCAAATCATGAGTCAGATAATTTCTTTCATCAGCTTTCAACTGCCTAGAAGCATACGTCTCTACCCTATCATTCTGCATCAATAAATGATACACATCACAATATACAAAGAAACCATCAGTTCCTCGAGTACAGTCAAAACTGGAGAAGAAGTTAACTTATCCTTCAACTTTTGAAAGCTAGCCTGACAAGCATTGGACCACAAAATATTCACCTTTTTCTAAGTCAACTTAGTCAATGGAGTAGTTATATAAGAGAAACTCTCTACAAACCGCCTATAATACCCGACTAAGCCCATGAAACTCCGAAAATTAGTTGGAGTCTCGAGTATAGTCCACTTATTTACCATCTCTACCTTCTATGGATCCACATGATTTATTCACTAGAAATGCTATGACGAAGAAAGGTCACAACATTTAACCATAATTTGCACTTAGAAAATTTAGCGTACAACTACTGATCTTTCAAAGTTTGCAACACTACATAAAGATGATTGGCATGGTCCTCCTAACTTTTTGAATAAACTAGGATGTCATAAATAAACACAATAATGAATAAGTACAGAAAATGACAGAATACCTGATTCATAAGATCCATAAATATTGTCGGGGCATTAGTCAACCCAAAAGACATGACCAAGAACTCATAATGGCCATATCAAGTATGAAAAACGGTCTTAGGGATATCCATATCCCTAATCTTCAAACGATGATAACTCGATCAAAGATCAATCTTAGAAAAGTATGTAACACCCTGAAGCATGTCAAATAGGTCATCAATCCTATGAAAAGAATACATATTCTTCAACATCACCTTATTGAATTTGTGATAATCTATACACATCCAAAGGGAACCGTCCTTCTTGTGCATGAAGAGAACAGGAGCACCCTATGGAGAAATAGTAGGAGAATAAAACCCTTGTCAAGAAGATCTTTCAACTACTCCTTAAGTTCTTTCAAGTCATCCGGAGCCATTCTATAAGGAGGGATAGAGATAGGATGGGTATCCTGAAAAAGATCAATCCCAAAGTCTATTTCCCTATTGAGAGAAATACCAGGAAGATCATCAGAAAAGACCTTACAAAATTCATTAACCACGGGAACAGATTGGAAAGGAGGACCCTCCAAGTTAGAATCTTTAAGTTAGACCAAATGATAAAGACACCCTTTGAAAACTAACTTATGAGCTTTAAGATAATAAATAACCTTCCTATAGGAGTTGGGGAACTCCCTACCCATTTTATAACAGACTTATTAGGAAATTTGAAAATGATCTTACAGGTTCGACAATCTAAAGAGGCATAGCACGAATGAAGCCAATCCATTCCTAAAATTATATAAAAATCGACCATCTCTAACTCTACTAAGGCTACCAAGGTCTCTCCTCCACAAATAAATACCACACAACCCCTATGGACTTTCTTAGTCACAACAGAGTTACCCACTGTAGTAGATGTAGAAAAGAGATCAGAAATACAATCAGTTGCAAAACCAAAATGAATAGCCCTATAAGGGGTCACATAAGAAATAGTAGACTCCGTATCAAGCAAGCACTACACATCACGAGATAAGAGTAGAAACGTACCAATGACAACATCAGGAGATGCCTCAGGTTCCTTAAGGGTGGCAAGAGCATATAAATGATTTTGGCCCGTGCTAGTACTAGAAGTAGCACTGTTTGGTGCAAGAGCTGAAGAAGTAGCAACTGAAACCTTATTACCCCCAGTAGCGACATCGCCGAAAGGACAGTTCCTCTAAATATGACCCTGTTGGCCACATCTGAAATATTTATTCCTCTTATCATCAAACAAACCATGGTACAACTGTGCAAAAAATCTATAAGGAGGATATGAATAAAAGTGACTATCACCGGATGACGTAGAATATGAAGCACTAGCCGTAGCATAAGAACCAGAATTTCCCCACTTCTTATTTGACCATTGCCTTCCATCTCTACGACTATTCTGGTGACCTTCACCCTGTCAGAAAACCCAAATTTCTTACTTTACCTTTCTCTCATTTTGGCTTATTTCTTTTTCTACTCTTCAACCTGTAGTGTATATATCATAAGACTAGAGATATCCATGTTTCTATTCACTAAGGTAGCCTTACACTATAACACCAAGTCACGAGACAAGCTCGAAGCAAAATTCCTCATCTTAGCCCTCATAGAAGACACCAACTCCAGAGCATAGCAATACAACTAATTAAATTTCAGGGCGTACTCTTTTACACTTACCTTACCCTACCTCAGATTCACAAACTACTCAACCTTCGCGTTCCTTAGCTCTTGTGGAGAGAAGCAATCAAGGAAAGCACCAGAGAAGTTATCCTAAATAGCTAGCTTAGAATCTTCTCCTCTCAGCTATCCCCACTCTTTATACCACTGATATGCTATATTATTCAACTGATCTACGTCAAAATCCACACCTCTGAGTTAAAAGCATGAATCATTTAAAAAACATTTTCCATCTCATCTATGAACCCTTAAGGATCCTCCTCAATCTTAGAGCTAGTAAAGGTCAGGGGATTCAGCCTTATGAACTAGCCAACCCTAGTGTCCTCAAAAGATGGAGCAATAGAACAAACATAATCAGGCTGGTGAGACTGGGAAATCACCCACTATGTTAGTAGATGAATAAACCAAGAGAACTCAGCATTACAAATGCCTATTTGTGGTTGTGGAGCATGATCATCATCATTCTGAGAAGCACGCAAAGGACTGGTAGGGACCGCTGGAACTTCATAAGGGGTAGTAAAATCAAGAGTCAAAACCTACACTGGATCTGAACTTTATAAGTAGGATGAGTTCCATCCATATTATCCTCAGATGGGATAGAATTTCCACGACCATCGGATCTTTGGGGAGGCATGATTTGAAATACAAACAAATGGAATTAGAGGAGATTTCAATATCCTAGACTCTACAGCCCGAAAATAGAACACAAGAAAGGGAAACATTCCTAAATGTCTTGTAGCCTCTTCCTTATAAGTGTGGCATGCTATATACCCATATAAGAGACTCTACTTGACATGGTTTTGTGGACAATTTCCATAAACCTTGCTCTAATACCAACTTTGTTGAGACCTAAAACAAGGCCTGACCGTGACGGGCATCTCGAATCCATCAAGGATCGAAGAACACCCTTTTCGCTTAGCCAAATGGAACATAATACTGCTAGCAGTAGATAAATTCTAAAAATATAACAAGATAGAATAATCTAAGCTCAAAGGAACCTAAGAATAACAATAACAATACCCAGTCCATAGTAATCCACAAACACCTTAACAAACAAAATCAATTTAAGTCGGGACATGCCTCCAAAGATAGAAAAAATAAGTCCAAATAAAAGTATATGATAATAAATAAAACAAAAAGCAATGGCCTTCTGGAAGAAGGAGGCTCACCACTTCAAGTTGACTACTGACAACCTGGAAATCCTATCACTACATAGAAAAAGTAAAAGTGTCTCCAATTCCTACATCACATGGTGATACATCGTCTAGAAATGATTAGCGGCTTAGGTTCTAGCATGTAACTCGAGAAGGGGATAACATAATTCCAAGTCAAAACCACAGTAAAAATTCGCATGCACACATTGTACTTATGTATATATATATATATATATATATATATATATATATATGTATGTATATATAATATAATGGGGTAAGGAATAAGGTTTATCATGTAACTAAAATATTAACCTGGACTATGTAGCTCAATTGTCTTAAACAGGCACCCACGAGCTATATGGGTTCATCTACCCTACTGAAAGGGCTCCAGTGCATGTTTGCCATATGAACCGAGGGTATCATGGAAGACTAAGGAATGCCGTGACCCTATATTAATCCAAGATACAAATATATATATATATATATATATATATACATATAAAGTGTGTCACAAGCACATGACCATCAGTACCAACCCTCATGCCAAAAAATATGAGTTTTTAGTACAATTCTTTCAAGACACATCTTTACGACATAGATACATAACCCCCTTTATTTCCATATTAAAATAAGTTTCACAAAATTCTCTTATTAAACCATGAAATTATGAAATTATGAATTATGGCACACCAAAGGTATCGTCATACCCACACACTTGCAAGCTTAAACTTATGCCATTTTAATTACACCATCATCTTAGGGGAATGCCTCGACTCTTTTTGTTCATTAAATTAAATTTGGGAATGCCTCAACCCCATTCAGTTTATCAAATCAACTCGAGGGAATGCCTCGACCCTCAAGGTTTCAATTTCAATTAAACACGATCAACAGAACCTTCAAAATCCATGTTCATTGTTTAATCATTTATGAAATGCAATAGTATAGGTGAGTAAGTCAAACCAAGTGACAATTCCACAATTCAAATCCATTTACACAAGTGGGTTGAGGGAACACAATTACTCAAAACCAATTTCAAGTTCAAAACATAAATTTAGGGGAATGCCTCGACCACAACTCCAATTCTTATACCCATGCACCCCATTAGTTTCAAAAACATTCAACTCAAAGCATAAAGAACTCATAAAAATCATGGAAACATAATTCAAGGATTAACCATTCCAAAACCCTCAACCTATATCAAAACTTATATTTAACTCCATACAAATTAACCATTTAAACCATATGTTTTTCATAAAATAAGATTTGGGGAAAAGTAAAATGTCTGAAAGTACAGAGAACAATGAAGAGAAATCAACCCTTAAGCCCTTAGATGACCAACTTTGAGGAACCTTCATGTGTTCTTGCATTAGGGATTTGAGAGAGTTTTTATGCTTGATAAGAGTTGAAAATAACTCCCCAAAGGTGATTTATGGTTGTGGGTCTTAAGTGGGTAAAGAGAGAAATGTCCAGAGTGCCCTTCTTTAAAAGTAAAAATTTGTTACCAGTGACTACAAGTCTCTATAATACTCGTAAGGACTCATTATGACTTTTCACTATGAGTCATAGTTTGGATAGCAGCTGAGGGGCCCCTCTCTATCGACCCTATGACTCACACCATATGACTCATTAAGATACTTTACGACTCATATAGTCTTAGTCCTAACCAAGATAAAAGCATTTGGGGTACACATTGGTCACCCTACGTTTGGTACAATACGACTCGTATAAAGTTATTAATACTCAAAATCCCCCAGTCGTAGTCACAACAAAAACTTCAGGCTAGCATATTGGTTAGGATACGATGGGGGTCTTAAGACCCGTATATACATTTTACGACTCGTACGATGAGTCGTAGTCATAAAAGTAAGCTGAAAACTTAGGGAATTTTCCAAGGACCAAAATTTGGGCTGTTACAATACCATTAACTACAAAATTGGCCCCATAGTCCAATAAGTATGGAAAAGTAAATAACCCAACACAGGCCTCCATAAGCTTGGAGGGTAAAATCAAGGATACTAACAACCGAATAAATGTAATTCACCAATTGTCATGCCATAACCAAGAATCCATATTTCCTATATCATATGAATAATATTTCTTAATTTTGTACTCGAACCTAAACTCAATGGCATCATAATTATTATTATCAATTTTGCTGGAGATAAATCAGAACTCATACTATCAATACCATTAAAAATCGAGTACCACATGGTTGGTAGTCATATACACTTCTACAGCCTACAGATCATAGTATAAGATCTCATCACTTTTGAATGCATCATGTGGAGCAGATATGGTTCGGAGACATTGGGTGAGCTCTTGGTGTATGGAGTATTGCTATTCTCCCTCTTATGTACTAAATTAGTCTCTATGTTATATTCAGAAATGTGTTGTATCATTATATTTATTTAGCACATAATTTTGTATTCTTATTATATTAGCAACTCTTTTACTAATTCCACCAGGTTTAGGGACTATTTTATGTATTTCAGCCTTTTACTATATTTATTCCGTCCTTTTCTTTTTTTTCTCTTGGTAGTCCTTTACTAGAAGTTTTGGGGTATGGGTTGGCTTACCTTCTGGTGGATTATAGTAGGTGTCACCATGACCTATAAAATTGGGGTTTAACAGGCCTTTAGGGCATCAGGTGCATGTATGTGTCAATGGGATTTGAGGCATGATAGGGTAGGCCTAAAAAATTTGATGCGGAGAAAGAAAGAAAAGTGGTGGTGTTGGTGAACTCTATTTCGATGTTGGTGAAGCAGCAATGAAGAGGGATATAAAATATGATATAGAGACTATAAAGAATATGAAAATATTAAAGAATGTATGTGAATTACCGTAATTAACCCCCTCCCTTTATTTATAATATCAAGTGCCCCCTCCTTGTTATCTGAAAATAAAAGCCAACTCCTTCTTGTCCCATTGGAACTAGTTTTAGTCCTTAAGTTATTAACCAATGAACTTTTCATCCTTTTAACCAAAATATAAAAACTCTATAACCAAAGAACGAAAATCTTAACCTATCACCTCAAATGTCAATTTTTAAAATGTGACGAGACCTTGACTTAATAGATTTATTGCTCTATATATTTAAAATATTTTCTCTAATTATTACATTTGTAGACGGTATTAAAGATAAATAATGTACAAAAATATGAGCATTGATATGTAATTTCAGAAAATGTAAACAATAAAAATGAATTGTGTTGTAAATGATTAAAATTGTAGTATTCATATGGTGCGTATGTGTGTAAGTGACTATAAAAATATAATTATTAAAATGATAATAAATTTATAAAAATTCTAATATTTACAAAATTAAGGATAATTATTAATAACTTGTGAAAAGTGAAAAATATGGCAGTAAATTGATAAAAATCTAAAAATAAGGATAATCATCAAGAAATTATTAAAAATGTATAAAAATTATATTGTGTGCTCTTTAATGATTAGAAAGCCAGAAGACATAAATTGTAAGCACAGAGAACCAAAATTGGATGTCAATAGTCACATAATAAAAGAAATAAAAATAAGAATCACATGGATAGGTGGGCTATATCACATACATAAGTGGTCTAACATATGAATAAGTGTACTTTATGAAGTATTAGTGAGTGAGCATATGATATAGACAAATTAACTATGGGGCATGAAATGCTTAAAAAGGTAAGCTATGACGTATGAGACATATGGGTCGATAATCTATAAATCATGTGGCATGTATAGATAAGTGAATTATGGTACATATAATCCATCAACCAGTAATTTATTATGCCAATAGCATATGAATCATTTGTAATTACCCTCTAAGTCATTTTCTGCATTTCTACACTATTTTGGCATTTAAAGGTTTTTCATAGCTTTCCTAGGTAATTTATGACTTGTTGAAGCTAGTAGTCCAATTACTGAGCAGTTCATTTGGTTTTTAGAGAAAATTCCTTATTTTGATTTTTTTGTTATTTAAAGCTGGGTATCAAGCCTAAACTATAGGTAAACAGTTTTATAAATCAATTCTAACAATTTTGGTAGATACAAAACATAGATTTTAAGCTGTGAGGATCCTTTATTTGGGTCTTGAGGATTTCAAACTCATCTTGGGTTATTGGGTGGGAAATTAACTAAAATGACCCTTTGGGTGTAGGACCCATATTTGATCAAAAATAACCTTCAATGGAAATTTTGATGGTGTTATTAAGTCCATAACATCAAATTTGGTATGGTAGCATTGTTTTTTGTGCTCCAAGATTTTGAGTGAATCCCAAGGGTACGATTAGAACTTAGCAAATTTTGTTAATTGCTAGTACAAGCATCAATTGTTGCGACCACTTAAACGGACATTTGGTAATTAAAGCAGAGCCCATTAAAGCAACCAATAAACAATTTTAGTGAAAGCCCGAACCTCCTTGTTGCTAAAGTGACTCTATGACTACTTTAGAGGTAGTCACTTAATAAAAAATTGACCACTTTAGTGGTAGGGTCCAAGCATAGATGGGCCACTTTAGCAGTAGCGATGACCATTTAAGCAGGCATGTAACTGCTAAAGCATCCATCATTGTTATTTATAAGGGGATAACAATTTGGCTCATTTATTACAAGTTTCAACTTTTATAAATCCTAGAAAGCTTGAATCTCATAGTTCTTGGGTGTCAAGAGTGAGCTGGAGACCTCATTGTAGTTTTTTCCCCCTCATTTATTTCATAAGTTCCCTTAAAGTTATTGTTTAAAATTCGGTTTTGAATTCAAATCCCTAGTTTATTTTGTGGGCTGATTTAAGGTTCATTTGTTCTCAAATTTCACTAATGTTTTAGGGTAAAGAATCCTTGATCTTAGAGGAACATTTTAATAGTTTCAAAGTTGAGACTCTATAAGCGGACCCTATATGGGATTTTTAGATCGATTTTGGACCTATTTTGGATCCAGAGCCTTTATATGCAATATGGTTATTTTTATTCTTGTGTTGATGCATAGATTATTGTTTAGATAGAATGGCATTGTATGGCAGCTTCTCAAAAAGGAAAAGCTCGGTTTAGTAGACTTTATTAAGCTTTTGGTGGCATCCATGTAGGATAGGCTTACATCTCTCTTAGATAGAGTTTTGCTATGGTATATGTAGAATATTATGTTAGCAATGGGTAGGATTTTATGACTTGATGGTTATTTTAGTATTTTAAGGGTCAAAATTAGCCATTTTAGGGTCTTTTCTTGAGAATTTGACCTTGTCACCCCTCTTAATAATCATAATACCTCCTTTAGGCTAGTGATTGCTCATATTATACCTTAAGGTAATACTCTAGTTCTTAGTCTAAGTTTGGGTAAGTGTTTGCCTTAGTAAGGGTTTTTGAGATTAGTAATGGGTCCTATCAGCCCTCCATATAGGTCAAAAATTTAAATTAGACCTTTGCAGACTTAAGAGGACCTTTGTAGGCTTAGGAGAACTTCTTGGGATTTTGGGAAATTCTTGAACCTTAGGGTGACATAGTCCTTCTATCGGTTTTTGGTTAGTTGAAATACTCAAGCTAGAATATGGTTATCCCTAAAACTCATTTATATATTCTTTAAGTAAACCTTACTACCTTTGTAAAATCTTTTTTGAAGTTGGTAATTTGATATTAATGGACTTTATGGAAATAATGGCTCTAGATTTTTACTATCATTATTTAAGACTTACTCATTATTTTTGGCTCGAGTTCAGTAATTATGATCTATTATCGCATTGTTACGATGATATTATTCTTTAGTTATTCTTCGATTCTGGCATTATGGTTTGAAAGTAATTTCAGATTTGGTTTCACTGATGAATATTATATAAAGTTATTATTGGTCTTGTTTTCCTTGTTTGTATCCACCGAGCTTAGAGAGGCTCGATTGAGTTATTTTCTAGCTTTCTTGCATCTCTGGGCTTATGAGGGTCTAGTTAAGTTATAGTTAGATTGTGATTATCTTAATTCATTTACTTTTTTCATACTTATAATTTTATCCAGATTGGTGTATTTACTTTAGATTTAGACTTATCCCTGACTTAATTTACTTTCTCACAGTTTATCATGATTAAAGGTAAGTTCTTCAGAGTGGCGGTCTGATCATCTATGTTGTATGGAGCGGAGTGTTGGATAGTTTAGAACTTCCATATCTAAAAGTTGAAGGTGGTGGATATGAGGATGTTGTGATAGATGTGTGGACTTACCAGGAGTGATAGGTTTAAAAATGAGATTATTCGGGAGAATATAAGGGTGGCTTTGGTGGAGGATAAGATGCAGAAAGTAAGGTTATAATGGTTCGGGCATGAGATGAGAAAGGGTGCGGATGCTCCATTATAGAGGTGTGAGAGGCTAGCTATGGATGGTTTTAGGAGGGGTAGAGGTCAGCCAAAGAAATATTGGAGGGATCTGATTAGGTATGATATGGAGAAGTTATAGCTAACGGAGCACATGACCCTTGATAGGAAGGTGTGGAGGACTCAAATTAGGGTATATGGTTAGTTGGTAGGATTTTATCCATTATAGTAGAGAAGAATGTGTTGCCTGTATTTGTTCCTAGAGTTTCTTATTCAGGGTATTTCGATGATGTTTATGATTTTGGATAGATAGTTTATAGTAGTACCTTATGGGTGTCTTATTTCCTCTCTCATCTTGTTATGTGCTTTGATATAAATTTTTTGGTATACTATAATATGCCCTGAGTCGGGGGTCTATCGAAAATAACCTCTCTACTTTATTGGAGGTAGTGGTATGGATAGCATATACTTTACCCTCCCCAGACCCTACTTTGTGGGAATACACTAGGTATGTTGTTGTTGTTGGTCGATGATGCCTACTAAGTACCTATTGTTTTAATACTCATACTATACTTTTGTATCTTCTTTTATGTAGAGCCAAGTACGAGTCACCGTCACTAACATCCAGCTTGCTTTTTGGACTCTGAGATAGGATGAGCTTTTAAAGCCGAAGCAGATTATCTCGCCTTCTACTAATTTTGGACATTCTTTATTTTAGAGACTACCTTTAGAATGAAATTATTCAGTACTTACATTTTGTATTTAGTGGCTCTTATACTAACCTTACTAGGCCATGAGAGACATTTTTGTATACTTTTATCTTTCTCCACTTTTATTTATTATCTTGCACTTATAGTTATCTGCTTACAATTCGGTGGTATGCCTTATTTTTGTTATTTCTTATACCTTTCAATAATTAGCCCATTACTAATGTCCCGGTGTACAGTTTGGCGTAACTACTAGGGTTAAAGTAGATGTCATCATGACATTAGAAATTGGTTCATAACATCGTTAATCTATAATGCATATTAAATATATACAAATTGACACGACCCAACCGGGGACCTTTTCGTAAGTGGCATCCCAAGTTTGATCGAGACTAGAGACAACCCCAGATACCTAACCCAACCTCCAGTTGTCTGCCCTGAGTTGGCTGAATTTTGAGAATATAACAAGATAGCATAACTATCCAATCTATAAACTTTGGATAGGTCTATTACCAAGACCGACCCAATCGAGGCCAACTGTCCGAACCCAACCAATAGCCAAACCAACCAAACCATAACCATATAAGTTCCATAACAATTATATATAATCCCAAAATAAAAGAGGATGGAACAGTAAGAAATTTAGCCCTACGATATCAGCCCCAATACTAATACTAATGCTAAGGCTGATAACAATACCTATCCTGCCCATACCAACCCATAGTAGTTCCACAAAATCCTCTAACCAAAAAAATTCAAAAATCCAGATAGGACATGCCCCAACCATAGCCAAAACCAATATCCATAAATAAACCAAAGCATAAAATAACATCCATGAAATGGAGCCTTTCAAAAAGATAGAAGCTCACCACTTCAATCCAGTAGTTGATCCCAAATGTTTGATAGCTAAGCAGGAAGAGTAGAACAGCCGGTTACTGCATCATGTGGGGATAAAGTTGCCCGAAGATAAGTTAGCGGCTGAATGCTAGCATGAACTCACGATAAGGATAAAATAATGCCAACTAGTAAAACCAAGTAAACCAACCATATGCATACAAACCATACATATATATAACCATGTTGGGAAAGAGAATCGGGTTTAGCATGCATTTAAAGCCATTAACCTGGGTATGTGAAGTTTAACCATCCTTAACCACCCACAGGCTATATAGGCATAGTGTAACTCTCTGAATAGGACTCAATGCGTATAGCCGCATAAATCATCGATACCATAAGAGTAATGGATTCCCAAGTACCCTCACCCTCCATGATACATATGTACAATGTACTTAGAGGATTCCCGCATACCTCATAGTATCATAAAAGGGTTGTCATGCCCTACCTCTCATGTCAGCAAACAAGACTTTCTAGTGTTCGTTCATTGAACTCTGACTTTCACGGTTAGCTATCACACCCCGCCATCATTGCCCAATTAAAACTATTTCCAACCAACCAATCTAATATTTCATTTATCATTTACCAAGGCTATTAATAGTGGTATCGTCATGCCGACTATAACTTGCAAGTATTGTCCTTAGCCAAACCTTTTAAGCTAAAGGGATTCCCGTGTACCCATTTACCATGTTAACTTAGGGGAGTCCCATGTACCCTATAAGTGTTCCATTATTATATTTGCTTAGGGGAGTCTCATGTATCCATCAAGTTGTTCATTAACATGTTTACTTAGGGGATTTCATTGTACCCACAAGGAGTTCAATTAACCATAACCATGACCACCAAACCATTCCAAACTATTTATCCATTTAGGGTTCCATTACCACATTTAAACAATACAATAGTTCCATTAAAATCCAACAATGTAGTGAAAACATTCCAATAGGTATTTTATCAAACATATTGGGGGCATAGTATTTCCAAAACCAAAGCCAATTACCAAATAACCATTCCCATGCAACCAATTATCCAAAACCACCATTAAAGCATATAAAAGCATAATTAAAACATGGGAAAACCATAGCCAAGCATTTATAACCAAAACCCCCCAAATTATATTTGAAAATCCAAAACCATATAATAATCAAACCATGAAAACATTGTAAAAAACCATTCCCTTAGTTGGAACTAATGATGAGGGAAGAGAACATGCCTAAAACTAAGAAAATGATGGAGATAAATCACCAACACAAGCCCCAAGTTAATCCTTAAGATAAAACCCTAACCCTCTATTACCCAAAAGCTTTAGAGAGAATTGTAGAGTGTTTAAGAGAAGTTTCTAAGTGTTACTAAATAGAATAATAAGGAAAATAACCTCCCAATAGGAATATAAGTCATGGGGCCTTATTAGGTTAAGTGGGGAAATATCCAGATTACCCTCACTTAAACTTCTAAAATCTCGTCAGGTGGGTACAACTATCCATACCAGTCGTACCCTTCAATACGAGTGGTACCCACCACTCGTACCTAAGGACATCTCTCTTGGACCCAACACTATCAAAGTTACGACTCACCCCAACCATGTGTATCCAAATATATAACTAGTACCCATGATCCATACCCTTGGCAAAATAGAATCCTAAGAGAATTGAACACTGACCACCATACGAGTCCATGGTACGACTCATACCCTGGCTTATGGCTCATGGTGAGCCACTCATACTCAGATCCAACTTAAGTTACCAAGTATAAGACTAAGTGAAGTATAAGACTCATACCCTGGCTTATGGCTCATGGTGAGCCACTCATACTCAGATCCAACTTAAGTTACCAAGTATAAGACTAAGTGAAGTAACTAAATAATCCGTATCCATCGATATGACTCGTACCACCCAAGTTATACCCAGTTCATAAACCAAATCCGACCCACCAACCAATACTTGTCAGTATACGAATAACCCATACCACTCATATCCCAGTGTACGATTCATTTCCCCTAGTCGTATCCTATCCAGAGACCAGAAATCTAGTAAATTTTCCAAGGTTCAAGAACCTAGGGTGTTTCAGTCTCCCCCACTAGGAACATTCATCCTCGAATGATGGACAAGGTAGGGTAACCACAAGCACGATTTATTTGCATTATTAACTATCAATCCAATCTTTAATTAAGTTATAAAACACAAATGCAAGGATATTAATCTTTCTTTTAACAAACTCAGAGAATGAAGATGTTCTTAAGAACACATACCTTTCGTATGAATCCCAGGAGCATAAAATAGATGCGGATATTTAAACTTTATGTCCTTCTCCTCTTCCCATGTAGCCTCTTCCACCTTGTGGTTTCACCATAGAACCTTAACTGAGGCCACATACTTAGTCTGCAACCAATGAATCTGCCTATCTAATATCTCAATCAAAACCTCTTCATAAGACAGAGAATCTGAGACACCCAATCCCTCCAGGGGAACCACCAAAGAAGGATCACTAAGAAACTTCCACAACGTAGAGACATAAAATATCAAATGAATAGAGCTCAAGCTAGAAGGAAACTCTAATTCATAAGCAACATTACCAACCCTCCACAAAAGTGTATAAGGACCAATAAATCAGGGACTGAGCTTTCTACTTTTACCAAACTACATTACTCCCTTCATGGTAGATACCTTTATAAATACCTTAACCCCAACCTCAAACTCCAAATCTCTACGCCTTACATATGCTAGGACTTTTTGTGACTTTGGGCAGCCTTAAGACTATCTCGAATCACCTTCATATTTTTTATAGCCTGATAAACCAAATCCAAACCAAACATATCTACCTCACCAAGCTTGAACCAACCAATAGGATATCTACATCTCCTACCATACAGTGCCTTAAAAAGGGCAATCCTAATACTGGAATGATAGCTATTGTTGTAAGTTGTAATGCCCCTAGCCTGTACCCCAGACGCTACACATGCTTACGACTCCAAAAGACCACAAGCTAACCCATGACTGATATTTGCTATGAGAACTGAATAATAATACTAAAAATAATGGAAAAATAGGCTGAATTGCTATAAAGTTCAAAATTTAAATACTGATAAATAATATGAACTGTGATAATAATATGCAAAATTGAATACCATCTGATAGTCTCGTTTGAAGAGCCTCTAACTGAACTGTCTAAATGTGGAATTGATTGGACAAGCCCCCAACTAACTCCGACTACTAAACTACTGAAGCTACAAAAAATACTAAAATAAAGATATATCCTCGATAGATGAGGACTCACTACTGAATTTGTTGCTGCTAACTGAATGTATCTATGCATGGTCGGGAACCTGAGTGTTCGAACCTATAATATGAGACATTATAGCTCAAATAAAGAGTATGTGTTAGTACGTGGAATGTACTGGTGTGCTAGATGAGGTAAGGCTGAATCAAAGGTTCATATACATGAAAAATAACTGACTGAATGATATAGAGTAACTGAGTATGAGAGCACATGGATAATAGAAACTGTTGTAAATACTGAGTATGTAATAGTGTGCATATACATTTATACTGTAATTGAGCTTTTACTAAAGTTGAGTTTTGGGTTTTAATAACTGAGTAACTGATATCTGAGATTACTGATAACTGAGTTACTGAAACTGATTGACTTTATCTAACTTTCCTGATTCTGTAGAACTAAACTGAGTTCTATACTGAGACTGAAACTGAAACTATGGGAAGTAATCATCTAACTGACATGACCAAAATAAAATAAATAGGGTCCAACCTGTAACCCCAGTTGGAAGGGTGTCAGTACTATACCAAGGGTGAGGACAACTGAAGATTACCCTCATCTGGTAGGTACTCTAATGAGAACAGTGGTACCCTTAACTGGCAGGTTAAAACACCTTATCAATGATGTTCTGGCTCTTGACAGAATATTTAAGGCCTTTTTCTTAGGATAATTATGTGTTTTCAAGCAACGATTTTTGTATTTTAACATTAGACTTTAGTGTTTTCAGGACAAGAACTGAGCATGAATAATAAATTCAACAAACTGGGCAAAACAAGGGAAAAATGACAAGTGATGACTTAGGCAATGGACCATTGACCATGCGATGTACTATTAGCCTAATGGTTGCCCAGAAGCAGAAGGTAGTGTCACTGGAAGTCTCACGATGATCTAGGCGATGTACCATCAACCCTGTGATGATTCATCACCTAACCCATTGCCAAGAAACAGAATGCAGTATCACTGGATCTCCAGTGATGGTCCAAGCGATGTACCATCGCCTCAGCGATGAACCATCGCCTGACCTGTCAAGCATGATGTGGCAATCTAGGTTTAAATTTTAAACCCCGGTACCTGGAATCATATAAATACTAAGTATTAGGTTTTATTTTGGTAACTTTGATAGTAATATCATACTTGCTCCTCTATTGAGAGTATTGTAACACCTTTCTTTGAGATTTGAAGTTAGAAACTAAGATCTGATTATTGTTTCCATATTTTTCATCGAAGATTGAGAAGAACAATATTATAATATTTGTAAGTACTTTCTTGAAGTTATTTATGAACATCAATATGTCTTTGATATCTTATATGGAGATGAGCAGATAAACTCCCATAACTAGGGTTATGGGAGCCTTGATGTAGAGAGCTACTTGAGGTTGTGAATCCATTTGAGTTCTAACATCTATCTAAATTGCATAATTCCCTCTTTATTATAATGACATCTCCTGGTTGCAGACTTAAGAAGTGAACCCATGAACACTACTTGTCTGAACAAGAAAGTGGATGTTGGGAAAAGAGGTAATTCACATGAAATCCATGGGTTTACCTTTTGGGTTAAGGGTTAATTCCCTAACAGGATTAACCTTCATGGGAGTTATATTGAATAATACATAAATACTTTAAGTTTGAAAGAAGTAAAGGGTGAAATACCCACTAGGTTGAGAAACAAGTGGGTAATTCTTAGAATTTAATATTTCTTGTAATTGAAATTATAAGTCAAAAATCAAGCACAAATTAACAACCCTAACTGTTTGAACATCTTGGTGAGCATAACTCTAGTTAACTCATTTTCATTGAAATTATATGTGCATTAACTCTCATTTGCTAGATCTCTGTGTGATACAAGAATGAAAAAATATTATTAACACATTAAAACCCCCCTTTATTCCAGAACCTTAGATAAATAGTCCATTAAGAATTAGTTTACTTAGTTGCACAAGTATTCCCTGTGGGATTCGACCCCAACCTTTGTTGGGTTTTATATTGGACAACGACCTCTTACACTTTTATAAGAAAGTTGTAATTTGGGGTATCAAATTTTGGCACCATTGTCAGAGAATATGATTGTCAATTAAGTCTATGATTGTTAATTGACCTTTGGTCAAAGTTTCCCAAATTTTACTTTTTTTTTGTTGTCTTTTTTTGTGCAGATTAATCATCTTGTATGCCAAGTACATGTAGATCATGTGATCTTTTATTACCTATTCATCCAAAACCTCAACTTATTGGTAGATTGGATGGTCAACAGGACCCAGATAGAGTAGTTACTCAGCAAGAAACAACTAGACTAGCTACCTTGACAGCTGGACAAGTGAACTAGTAGAATGAGGACAATGTAGGCTAGCAACTAAACCCAGATGATGATGATCTGGATGATAATGATTTATTAAATCCAATCAACCTGAGGCAAGCAGATAATATGCCTACACCGGCGAATAGGAATGTCAATAGAAATTGTCCTATTAGGGCGAGACCATAATGCCAGGCCATCCAATTTGATGTAGAAGATGCTAATGATGACTTGGATGGAGCTGATGCAACAAGGGCTATTATTCCTCCATCCTTAGCACTCGAAGCCAAGTTTAATATCACGATCACTATAATCCAGTTATTATATCTCACAGGGTTGTTCGTTGGACTTGCGGGTGATGACCTGAATATGTATTTAGTTAATTTTATCTCGACATGAAAATTATTTGACAACCCAGGAGTTTGGGAAAATGCTATTTATTTACGGCTATTTTTATTGTCTCTGTCTGGAGAGGCAACTTTATGGTTGAATGGGCTGACTCCTGACTCTATTACCAATTGGAGGCAACTGAAAGATGCTTTCCGCCGTCTAAGAGGGCATAGTTGAGAGATGAGATCAGCAACTTCAGATAGCTTCCGACTGAGGCTCTCCATGAGACTTGGGAGAGGTTTAAGAAGCAGCTTATGCAGTTTCCAAATCATCAGATGACTAACGTCTACCTAATGGAGATCTTATATTAGGCTTTGAACTCTGTAACGAAGCTAGTAGTGGATAATGCTGTAGGTGGGGCATTCATGGATCTCACTTTTCCTAAAGTAACTGAGATGCCTGATCATAAGATAAAACAAAGTAGAGCTTAGAATACCAGTGATTCTAAGGTATCAAGCTCTACTGTATCTATTAGCATAATCGTAGAGCAAAGGCAGAGGGAAAAAAACATGACCAGGACATGGCTCACATGAAAATATAGATGGATGTTCTTACTAAGCAATTATTATCATAAAAGACAGAGAAGGTTAAAGTTGTCATGTCATGGGGAAGGGCTGACTCTGATTCTGAGGAGGAAGCCAATTACTTGAACAATCAGGAGATTTTCAAGGTGGTGGACATGGAAACCAAGGTTGGAACTACTATGACAAATCTGGTTATAAGGACTGTGACCAAGGCAATTGGAAGAATAAGAATAACAAGAGTGGGTTATATTTTTCTCTTGGAAATCGTGAGGTTGCTGTAAATAGTTTAGACAAGATGTCCATGGAGGACATGATGGCTAAGTTATTGAAAGAAGTAGAAGCAACCAATACTGGGGTGGCTAAGATAAAAAGTGATTTATCCTTGATGAATCAACTGGTTGATTCACACTCTACTTCAATAAAATAGTTGGAGTAGTAGATGAACCAACTATCTGCCGTATTCAATCAGAGAAAGATTGGCACCCTACCAAGCGACAAAATTCAGATCCCAAGAAAGAATGGTTTGTGTATGAAAGTTACCACTAGGATTGGTAAGGTATTGGCAAGCCCTTCTGTGGGCAATACTATGTTTGATATTGTGGCAGATGATGTTGAAGAAGCAGAAATTAATCATCCAGTAGAGCTTCAAAAATTGGATGAGGTTATTAATTATACACCATCCAACCATCAGTAGGTTGATGAGTTGGATAAGAGCAAAGGAAAGGAGTCTGAAGTGGTGGTTAACACTCTCCCAAAACCTCCTCCTCTATTTCCTTATCGGTTGAAGAAAAAGGTTGACGACATAAAGTTTGACAAATTTATAGTCGTGCTTAAGTAGTTGTCAATCCATTTGCCATTGGTGGAGGAATTGGAACAAATGCCTGAGTATGCGAAGTTCATGAAAGACGTTGTCACGAATACGTGGACGATTAGCAATAAGCCAGTGGACAATCTCCATCATTGTGGTGATATCTTCACAAGGCCTTTGGTGCAGAAGAAGACAGACCCGGGAGCATTTACCATCCCATCCACTATTGGGTCTCTTGATTTTTCAAAAGCTCTATATGATTTAGGAGCTAGTATAAACTTGATGTCGCTTACCGTTTATGAGAAATTGGGTTTGCAGGATCCTACTCCCACAAATATGAGACTAGTTATGGCGGACAGGTCTGTGAAGTAGCCCGTGGGGATTCTTTATGATGTATTAGTAAAGGTGGCCAGTTTCATATTCTTGGATGATTTTGTCATTCTCAATTGCGAGGTGGATTTTGAGGTGCCCATAATCTTGGGTCGACCTTTTCTCGTAACTGAGAGTGCACTTATTGATTTAAAAGTAAACAAGCTACCATTCAGGCTAAATGATGAGGTAGTTTGATTTGATGTATGCCATTCCATGAAATAGCATAAAGATATGAGCATATTCTCTATTGTAAATGTCTATCATTTGAAAAATCGGGAAGTGCCGATAGAAGAAAAATTTGTTGTGGAGACTTTAGCCACTGTATTGATGAATTTTGGTCATGATGGTATCGAAGATTATGAGGAGACTATGTGTGCCTTAAAGGGCATGGGTTCTTATTCATTACCACCCAAGAAGTTGGATTTAGACTTGAAAAATTGTCCAAGTCCACCTGTTAAGCCTTCTATAAAAGAGCCACCTACCTTGGAGCTGAAAGAGTTGCCTGGCCATTTGAGGTATATGTTCCTGGGAAGTAGGAATACACTACTTGTTATTATTGCGGCTGACCTGGGTGAGAAACAGATGGAAGCCCTCACCTCTATTCTTAAGAGATATAAGAGTGTTATTAGTTGGACGATTGCAGATATCATCGGGATTCCTCCTGGTATATGTAAATATAAGCTTTAGCTAGAGAAAAATTGTGTATCAAATATTGAGCACCAGCATCATCTAAACCCACCTATCGGGTCGGATTAATTTCAATTGTTGAATGTTTCATCCTTATCCGACCTAAACGGTTTTTAATGGATAATTTATAGTGGTTAATTAACTCTCCAACTGTTCAAGTTCCTGAGATTATTTATTTTCCATGCATTCAATGTACCTAAGTTTTTTCATTCTCTTCTAAAACTTCTCCTCTTCCCTTTCCCGTCTATTTAAACTCCATTTCTCCTTTTTATCTTTCCATCACAAGCAAAACAAAGTCTTTCACAAAAGCAAAGGTCCATCTGTTGTTCTGTGTTTAGTGCGCAAGTCAGAGTTGTGCCCAAGTACTACATTACTAAGGTATGATCTTTTCATCACTCTCTATTTTATTCAACATGGGAAATAAATAAGTAGGTGAAGGCGATACTATTGAAACAATTCTGTCTTTTCTTGTTGATACTGTGTAGATTTGAATTAAGTCAAAACTTGATAAACACTACCCTGGCTAATGTCTGAGTAGCCCATGGACCAAAAATGGCAAAAATTGTGATGTATTATTGACATAAATGCCATGAAAATCGTGTTTAAAATGAGTGTATGACAGGTATTTGACAAAATGCCAAAATGAAGCTCAAATTTGAAAAATATAGGTGACGGTTTATACGATGGACCGTCGGACCCCCGAAGAACCATCGCTTAAAGCCATCGTAACTACCTCAGAATTGAAACTACTAGAATCGACTCGACGGTTGGGATCGATGGACTATCGCAAACCCAATGGACCGTCGCCCTATTTGTCATTGGTCAAACAATTTTCTTTCTTCTAGTTTGAGTTTGTAAACTGATAAATGCTTCACTTACAGGTAATATGGCAAACAAACTACCACTAACTAGAGGCAAGGGTAGAGGCCAAAGAGCCACCATAGGGTTCGGACACACTGGAACACAACACCCGGCAAAGACATTAGGTGATTTCTTCAACCTGCCAATCTAAAGAGGAGGGTAAAAGCAGTAGCTGTAGCTCTAGATCAATCCCGATTCAGGAAGGGTTTGAAATATCTAATCCCATCCAGGAGGAGGTTCCAGAACAAGAGGACCCAAACATGGTTCGATGCAAAGACCAGCAACTACGGGAGGCTATCAGGTGGCAAATTGAAGGCGCTTGAGATTATTTCTACAAAGGGCTCCAGAAAATAGACAGGTTAAAATCAAAGAGACCTATTTTTTAGGAACATTAGATTATGACAACAACACTGCACGGGTATCCAGAACTCGAGCGCCGATTCAATAACTATGAGTTGGCATGGATGAGTTGGCCACTCGGAACCTATCAACCGAATCTGGTACATGAGTGTTAGCCAACTACTTGGTGTTACTGGGGAAGGACTGTACCCCAGGTGCATTAGTTAGTGACATGAACAATCTAGACACAGTTCCTATACATGGAGTCAACATAGATATCTCAGAGCGTACATTGAATTGATTCTTGTTCGGACCTGAATATCAGATGTCGGGTGCAATACCATATTTGGAGCATCAATTATTCATAGCAACCAACCAAAGGCCTTAGCTGGATAGAATATTAACAAAGAAAGATGAGCCTGCGTGGTTACACAACCCTTGCGAACAGATATCTAAGTCATCCCTAAGCTTCAGGGCCAAGTTCTGGTGGGCAATTATGAGACTGAGGCTAATGCTAGTATGTGGTGATGACTGCTTAGAAATTAATAGAGCTATGATTTTTGCCGCATTGATTGAGGGATTGACAATAGATTTTGGCCACATTATTCTCGATGAATTGTTTACCCACACTCACAAAACCACAACTACACTGACATTTCCATGTCTTATCACAGATTTGTACAGGTGGGCAAACATCTCTTTAATTAGTGGAGTTGAAAATGAGCTTCGATCAATGCATAAATAAGATATTCAGAAGACAAGGGATGACTCAAGGTTCGATATGAGAGTCAACAAACCTCCAGCCCGTCAGACTCAGTCGAAACTAGTTCCTGAATCATCAGAGGTTCCTTCAGGTATGCCATTACCTTTTTCTACATATATGCCTCCTAGCTCATCCGTGGGTTTATCTTTGATTCCTATGGGTTGGACTTTAGATTCTGCATCATTCCCACCCCAATATTCTGAATATAGGCTGAACCAGAAAAACTTTATGAAGTTGGTCCGAGCCCAAAAAAGGTTTGAAAGATAGTTAGCTATATAGGGGGCAAATTTCAAACCCTTTGTTAAAAGAACTGTAGAGGCAGCAGTGCGTCCTTTCAGGATTATTCAGCTAAGAATGGACAATATGGAGGAGCGAATCACTAAGAAGATGGACTCCATATTTATTCCGGATTTTGCCAAATTTATGGTGGAGTTTAGATAGGACTAGGCAGATATAGCAGAGCTAAAATAGCAGCCACAGCAGCCCATGTTTGATCCAGCCTAGATTACAAGTATTGAGGATGAAGGTATTATTGACTTAATGGGGAGACCGATCAAACACAAAGATCAGAAGGTAGCATAGACAGATGAAAAAACTGAGAAACCTATAAAGAGAGTAGCTAAGAAAAGGAAACTTAAAGCCATGACACCAAAAGAGAGAGAAGATTGTGTATGCAGAAAGCACTTAAGAGGTCAAAGAGAATAAGGGAAAAGCGGAACAAGAGACTACAGGATAAAGCTGCAGGTATTCAACCAGTTCATCCCCAGCTAGGAGGCCAATTTCTGACCCTATTCACCATGAGATCCCTCCAATTCCGGAGGATGTTGATGTGAGGACCCCTACCACCATAGGGTTCAATGTTACTGAAGACGAGGTCAAAGCATCCTCAGTCTATTTGACTGATGCCTCATCTAATTGAGAGGTTGTACTAGTATTTTCCTTTTTTTTTCTCTTACTTTGCATACATTGAGGACACTGTATCATTTTTTAGGGTGGGGTGATACTTGTACCATGGGGGTTTTTGTTGCCATGTTCTTTTCCCTCATGTTTTATATAGGAGAACTGGTATGTCTAGTTTGCATTTTTATTTCCATGTGATGTGTTGAAAATATCGTCAAGTAATTATTATATAAATAATTTTTTGTTCTGTTGGCATCATCGTGCATATATGGATGATAAGTGATTGTGGCAAAGTATTTTGAATTTTTGTATAATTATTTCTTATTACCAAGTGGTAAAGTGTTATGCAACCATTTGTGACTCTGAAACGGTATTAGAACGTAATTTGAGGCAAAGCATAGCTTTGTGATATAAATCCCAAGAGTTAGTAGGATAGTAATTAACTTAGTGCCTCTATGTGTGAGTATTTGCGCCAGTTCTTGCATAAGTGTTACACCTAGAACTTGCATGGTTCATTAGATGTTGTCGTGTCTTTGACCAATAAGATAGGATAGTAAGCCTCCTTTTTTTGTTAGTAAACTTAGCCAAAATAATGACCCACCAAAAACATTTTGTTTCCTTTGTAAACCCTATTAAGCTTTGGTAGTGTTTCTTCTATCCAAATAAATTTGATTTACTCTCTATAAGGTGTTAACACTTAGCTTTGGCCCAGGTCCAATTTGGACATTGTGCACTTTAACTTAGGCAAATTGCCTAAGTTGAGGGTGGCTACTGCTGGATTGTTGGTGTCCTAGGAGGGCGAGTTGAATTTGATTTGAGAGGACCTTGGTCTAGTTAGATGTCTAAATAGATATTATGCACCTCAACTAACTGCATCAGCATAAGTTGAGGGTGGCTAATGTTGCTGTTCTTATAAGAAAAACTAGGTTATGGCAAGGACACAGATAGATAATAAAGATTGTGATGAGCGAAAAGAGCTCTAATCCTGGTGAGTAGCTACCAAAAAGGGTAAAGAGAGTGAATGTTTTTACTTTAAGTCACTTGTCCAAATGATCAACCCTCACCGAGCTTAAAACCTTATTACAAACCTTAGAAAGTCTTGTTTGATCTTGGTAAGTCAATGATGATAGAATGTTAGATGATAAGGGCAAGCTTATGGGTGTGCACTGTGTTTGTAACCTCTTTTCTGAGAGTGAGAGTCTTAGTTTTATCCAATACTTGATTGTATAATGTGAGGTGGACTTCTTTGACTGTGAAGGAATGTTGAGTTATACCTGGTCTACTTATTTCATTAGGGAAATATCTGTGGTTGTGAATATGCTGATTAGTAGTTAATGCCAGTAGTAGATCCATATGTGTTGAGATCACATAGCTGAATAAGCAGTTGAATAATTATATGATTGTGTTGTTTTGACTGAGAAATGTCCATCATGATGTTGTTCATATATGCATCTTGGTGTTGAGTTTCTTGAGGATAAGCAATTGCTTTAATTTGAGGGTGTTGATGTTCCAGCTCTTGACGGAATATTTTAGTCCTTTTTCTTAGGATAATTGTGTGTTTTAAAGAAACTATTGTTGTATTTAACATTGGACTTTAATGTTTTCAGGACAAAAACTGAGCATGAAGAATAACTTGGAATAACTGGGCAAAATAAGAGAAAAATGACAAGCAACAACTTAGGCGACGGACCGTCGACCATGCGATGGACCATCGGCCTAACCGTCACCCAGAAGCAGAAAGCAGTGTCACTGGAAGTCCCACGATGGTCCAGGCGATGGACCACCGACCCTATGATGAACCGTCGGCCAACCCATCACTAAGAAATAGAATTCAGTATCATTGGAGCTCTAGCGATGGTCCAGGTGACGCACCATTTCCTCAGCGATGAACCATCGCCCGACCCGTCGAGCATGACACGGCAATTTTGAGTTTAAATTTTAAACCCCAGTTTCTGGAATCATATAAATACTAAGTATTAGGTTTTATTTTGGTAACTTTGACAGTATTATCATAATTTCTCCTCTATTGAGAGCATTGTAATACCTTTCTTTGAAATTTAAAGCTAGAAACTAAGCTCTGATTATTATTTCCATATTTTCTATTGAAGATTGAGAATAACAATATTGTAACTTTTGTAAGTACTCTCTTGAAGCTATTTATGAACATCAATATGTCTTTGATATCTTATATGGAGATGAGCAGCTAAACTCCCAAAACTAGGCTTATGGGAGGCTTGATGTAAAGAGCTGCTTGGGATTATGAATCCATTTGAGATCTAACATCTATCTAAATTGCATGAATCTCGCTACATTATAATGACATCTCCTGGTTTCAAACTTAAGAAGTGAGCCAATGAACACCATTTCCCTGAACAAGAAAGTGGATGTTGAGAAAAGAGGTGATTCACATGAAATCCATAGGTTTACCTTTTGGGTTAAGGGTTAATGCCCTAGCGGGATTAACCCTCATGAGAGTTCTATTGAATAATACATGAATCCTTTAAGTTCGAAAGAAGTAAAGGGTGAAAGACCCATTAGGTTGAGAAACAAGTGGGTAATTCTTAGAATTCAATATTTCTTGCAATTGAAATTATAAGTTAGAAATCAAGCACAAATTCACAACCCTAACTGTTTGAATATCTTGGTGAGCATAACTCTAATTAACTCATTCTCATTGAAATTATACTTGCATTAAATCTCATTAGTTGGACCTCTGCGTGATACAAGAATGAAAGAATATTATTAAAACATTAAAACCCCCTTTATTCCAGAACCTTAGATCAGCAGTCCATTAAGAATCAGCTTACGTAGTTGCATAGGTATTCCCTGTAGGATTCGACCCCAACCTTTGTTAGTCTCTATATTTGACAACGACCGCTTACACTTTCATAATAAAGTTGTAATTTGGGCGTATCAATCAAGCCTCAATTGGTAGGTTGTTGTCTCAACCTACGTTGGCTACGTAGTTCTAGAATGCAAAGACTACTCCTAAGGATCACACGCTCTATTGGCAGGTGAGCCCCCATCCTTAGGTTCACTCGGTACTAAAACCTACTCTCAACTGAATAGATATTGAACTGATTATACAGAGCTAAACTAGACTGATACTAAGTTCTTTAACTGACTGAGTTTACTGAGTTTTGTTAACTGGCTGAGTACTACTATTTCGTGTCATGATTGAGACTATTCTATGACTACTACAGCTCTAGCTAAACAGCTAGATTTTCAGGCATTGAATACCCGCAGGACTCGATAGGATGAAAGTAAATCATGGCATGATCTTGAAAAGCATAACAATGTCCACTTGTTCATAATTTATTCATAGAGATATTTTGTCAAACACTTGTAGGGAATAAGCTTATACATGATTAGGACCACACAATGACATGTCATGATTCCCCTATTTACTTCACATAGGCATTTTAGCAAACAATTGGAGAACATGGATTATTTCGCATGGAAATGGCCAACACATGAACATCATGAATACAATACTCAATTTCAAGTTCAAGGGTTTAGCATGCAATTCATATAATTCATCACATAACTATTTTAATTTCATGGAAACTTATAATTAATTATGAATTAAAACCCAAATACTATCATAGACATGAACACAATCAATTTCAAGCATGAAGTTCATAAATCTGAGATCTTGTAAGTTTAAAAAAGGTTCTTGGACTTTATGGGTGAATGGAGCCCATGAATGAACACTTAACATACCTGAAATTGATAAGTTCTTGGAGTTCTTGGCGAGTTTCTTAAGATTTGCTCTTGATTGCTTGAAGATTAGGATTTTCTAATTGAGAGAGAGCTTGTTGATTTTGGGGAAAAAGTTAATAAATAATGGGTTTAAAACATTTTTGCGGATTAAATCCCATATCTGGGCGTATTAAAATCATGGGAAAAGGCTACTTTAACCCTGGATGAAACTTTTAATTTTCATCAAAATTTCTGACTTGGGCCCTTACCGCGACAAGGCGCTATCATGTTGTGTCACTAAAAATTGACAATTGCAAACTGGGTCATCAACACGATGCGGTGGAATTATGGTACCCCTTTGTATGTGAATTTCACCCTTAGCACAACGCACCATGATCACAATGGAATACTAGAAAATGATAATTAGGAATTTGGTTGATGGCACGATACGGTGTTATCATGGAGCTCCACTAGAAATTTCCAAATGCCATTTGGCCTGGCTCCGCAATGCACTAAAGTGCAAGTTGGCATACTATTTTACAAAAATGGCTTTAACTCTTCGTCCGAGTATTAGATTTGGGCAAATTTTATATCGTTGGAAAGCTGACTAAATTTACTATGCAATTATAATCTCTAAACTGAAAAATACTAGCTATTTTAAAATTTTATCTAGAGTACCTCATGTACTAAGAGTTAAATTAAGCTAGGGAAATACAAGGCATTACAATATCTCCCCCTTCGGAACATTCATCCTCGAATGAGACTGATTAAGCTGAGAAACATGGATAGACTGAGTTTACTCACTGAACATGCATATCTCATGCATGGAATACATGACTAAAGCTACTGATAAGCTAAGTTTTTATACTGAACATGCATATCTGATGCATGAGTATATAGTTGAACTGGTTCATGAATGCATGGCTGAATATGAAACGATAAAGAATACCGAATTTATAATTGTAACTAGACATGGAACTGAGCAAAGCTAAGGAATACTATTACCTTAAGTTGATTTTGAGTTTGTAGAGAAGTGGTAAGGATACTTTGTCTATATATCTACTTCTGGTTCCCAAGTAGCTCCCTCAACGTACTGATTCCGCAAAAGAGCTTTGACCAATGGAACTTCTTTGTTCCTTAGTCTGTGAATCTGACGATCGAGGATCTGGACTGGAACCTCTTTGAAAGAGACATTATTCTAAATATCTATGCCCTCTAAGGGAACTATGTCTGCTGGGTCACCAATGTATTTTTTAGCAAGGAGACGTGGAATATTTGGTGTAGTAAAGCTAGATTTGAAGGCAACTCAAGTTCATAAGCTACCTTTCCAAAATGGCTGAGAATTTTGTAAGGACCGACATATCGGAGTTTGACCTTTCCCTTCTTACCGAACCTCTTCACCCCCTTCATGGGAGAGCTTTTTAAGAACACAAAATCACCGATCTCAAACTTGAGATCCTTTCTCCTCACATCTACATACGATTTTCGTTGGCTCTGGGAAGCCCTAAACCTTTCTCTAATCAACTTAACCTTCTCTAAGGCATCAAACACTAAATCTAACCCTACTAAAATGGCTCACCTACCTCGAACAAACCAATTGGAGATCTACATCTCCTACTATAAAGAGCCTCAAGCAAAGCCATCTGAATACTAGAATGGTAACTGTTATTATATGAGAATTCGATCAAAGGCAAGTGGTCATCCCAACTACCTTTAAAATCAACAACGCAGGATCTTAACATATCTTCTAGAGTCTAAATGGTCCTTTTTTCTTGGCCATCTATCTGAGGGTGGAAGGATGTACTGAGGTAAACTTGGGTACCAAGACCCTTTTGGAATGCTTTCTAGAAGTGAGAGGTAAACTAGGTACCTCTATCTGAGATGATGGATACTAGGACTCCGTGCAACCTGACCAACTCTCTGATATAGAGTTTGGCATAGTCCTCTGCAGAATAGGAAGTATGAACTAGTAAGAAGTGAGATGATTTGTTCATATTGTCTACAATGACCCAAATAAAATCATGCTGACGATGAGTAAGAGGCAATCCCATTACAAAATCTATGTTCACTTCTTTCCATTTCCATATGGGAATACTAAACTCCTGCATAGACCTACTAGGATTCTGGTGCTCAATCTTAACCTATTGACAAGTTGAGCACTTGGCTACAAACTCTGCAATATCTTATGTAAGATTCATTACCTCAAGTCATCTACCCTTGGAATGCATAGCCGACCCTGGAAATGTAACACACCATCTCTCCCTTGGAAGAAAACCTCTACTTTTTTATCTCTGACAGACTCTTTCAAATTAACTAGACTGGGATCTTTGTCCTATTTTTCCTTTACTTCAGAAACTAGAGATAATTCTGAACTATTCTACAACCACACACTTCCTTCTGCTGAATTGACTAAGCGGACACCTAGTCAGGCAAGCTGATGAACTTCCTGAGCTAACTTATTCTTATTATTCTCAACGTGAGCAATACTACCAATAGATGATTGACTGAGAGAATCAGGCACTATGTAGGCCTTGCCTGGATGGTACAGAACACTTATGTCATAATCTTTCAATAACTCTAGCTACCTTATTTGATGCAAATTTAGATCTTTTTAAGAAAAGACATACTGTAAGATTTTGTAGTTTGTGAACACATCAACATGCACCCTATACAAGTAATTCCTCCAAATCTTTAAGGCAAACACTACAACTGCTAACTCAAGATCATGGGTAGGGTAATTCTTATCATGGGGCTTAAGTTGTCTAGAGGCATAGGCTATAACCTTACCTCCTTACATTAGGACACAACCCAAACCTACTTTGGATGCATCACAGTATACAACAAACCCATCTAAACCATCTGGTAGAGTAAAATTTGAGACTGAGGTGAGTCGAGTCTTCAACTTCTAAAAACTTTTCTCACAGGAATCTGACCACTGAAATTTGACTTTCTTCTGAGTCAATCTGGACATGGGGGATGCAATAGACAAAAACCCTTTAACAAACCAACAATAATAGCCAGCTAAACCCAAAAAGCTCCTGATATCTGATGGAGAAATGAGTCTAGGCCAGTTTATCACCGCTTCAATCTTTTGAGGATCAACTCTAATTCCATCACCAGAAATAATATGACCAAGAAATTCTACTGACCTTAGCCAAAATTTGCACTTACTAAATTTGGCAAACAACTGATGAGTTCTAAGAGTCTAAAGTACGATTCTTAGGTGATTTGCGTGATTATTCTCACTATGGGAATAGATCATAATGTCATCGATGAAGACTACAAGGAACATGTCTAAGTAATGCTTGAGCATGCGGTTTATTAAGTCTATGAAAGCTGCTGGGGCATTTGTAAGACCAAAGGATATGACTAGAAACTCAAAGTAACCATACCTGGTTTGGAAAGCTATTTTCGAAATTCCACATTCTCTGACTTGGAGATAATGATAGCTTGATTTGAGGTCTACCTTAGAAAAGTAATTGGCACCATGAAGTTGGTCAAACAAGTCATCAATTTTAGGTTGTACATATTTATTCTTGACTATGACTTTTTAACTAACGATTGTCTATACACATTCTGAGAGAACCGTCTTTCTTACGTATGAATAAGACTGGTTCGCCCTACGGGAAAACATTGGGTCTGATGAATCCCTTATCTAGGAGATCTTTTAACTCTTTAAGTTCTGCTGGTGCCATTCTATATGGAAAAATAGATATAGACTGAGTTTCTAGAAGAAGGTCTATTTCGAAGTCAATTTCTCTTTCAGGAGAAACTCTGGGAAGATCTTCAAGAAATACATCTAAGAATTCATTTACTACTGGAAATAACTCAAGGCTAGGAGTCTTTGAACTAGAGTTTTTGACTCGCACAAGATGATAAACACATCCCTTGGAAATCATTTTCCTAGCTCTAAGGTATAAAATTAAATGACTCTTAAGTATTGTAGTACTACCTCTCTATTCAAGGATTGGTTCATTTGGAAACTAGAAATGAACAATTTTGTTTTTACAATCAACTGAGGCATAGCATGAATGGAGCCAATCTATGCCGAGAATGACATAAAAATCTACCATCTCTAGCTATCCAAGGCCTGCTGAAGTAACTTTATAAGATATTATAACCGGATAGTTCCTGTATACCCATCAGGCTATGATTGGTTTACCATGGGGTAGAAACTAAGAAAGGCTCTGCTAGTATTTCTGGACTAACTCCGAAGTTAATGGCTATATAAAGAGTTACGAAAGATAAAGAAGCTCCTGGATCTAGCAAGGCATAAATATGTCAATCAAAGATTTGTAAAGTTTTAGTGACTATATCTGGAGAATTTTCCTGATCTTGTTTGAACTAAAGTGCATAAAGCCTGCTTGGGCATTGCCCACTGGTGGCACTTGAAGTGGCACCATGCTAATTCGGGCGATCGGGCTGAGCTGATGAACGATTGTATTAACCCTGAGAACCTGACTGAGGACAATATCTTAATCTGTGGCCTGGTTTTCTACACCCAAAACAAATATCACTGCCAGCCCTGCAGACACCCTGATGGCTTCTGCCACATTTTTTATAAAGAGGATTTATTCGAGCACTGCTGACACTACCCTGAGATTTAGAGCCTGGTGCCCCTTCTTTGTTACCATTTCTAAATTAAGGTGCTGGAGAACTGGCTAAGGACAGAGCTGGAACTGAAGATTTTTGGTGAAACTAAGAATGGTTATCGCCTTCTGACTTAGGCTGAGTGACATTAAAGCTACCTATTCTAGCTCTCTTGTTCTCCCTTTCTCTCTTTATTCTTAGCTTTTTTTATCTACTGAACATAGACCATGAACTTAGATATATCTATCTCCTTAACTAACATTGTTATTCTGCACTCCTTAACCATACTTTTTGACACCCCAGATATGAACTTGCTCATTCTGGACCTATTGTCTACATGGGGAGGATACCTGGATAACTGAGTAAACATGAGGGAATACTCTTTCACACTCATAATGCCCTGACTAAGATTGATGAACTCTAACACCTTGGCTTCTCTCAACTCTAGGGGAAAGAATCTATCTAGAAAAGCAGTAGCAAACTCTTCCTACTTTGTGGGCTCTGTATCTGTGCCCCTGTCTACCTTCCACTGCTTAAACTAGGTATAAGATACATCTTTAAACTAGTAGGCAGTTAACTCATCACTCTCACCAGAATTTACCCCCAAGATATCTGTGACTTTCTGAACCTAATCGAGGAACTCCTGTGGATTCTCTTCGAACTTAGATCCTAAGAATAAGGGAGGATTTATTCGGGTGAAGTCCTGAATCCTGGCTACAGCAATATTGGACATTGGGTTAGCCTGAACAATAGTTGGTCGTTCATTCTGATCTTCTATGGAATTGAATAGAGTGGTGAATGCAACTCTGAATTTTGCATGGGAGACATGCTCGTCCAGGGGATCTACCTGAAAGGGCTGAGGTTCTGACTAATTTCCAATTATTCTTTCGTTAGTCTTTTTGGGAGGCATGTTCTGTAACCAGAAAGAAGAAAAGGATTAGACTGAGAATTTACCTTGAGTTCATGATTGCTCACATGACATGAATACTGAAAAAAGGAAAACTTTTTCTAAAAAGGACTAATAGCCTCTTGTCCATAAGTGTGGTGTGCTACACACACATGAACAAGACTCTACTAGATACATCTTTTAGACTCCCTAGGACTCTATTGAACCTTAGGATCTGATACCAAGTTTTTAATGCCCTGAGTATATACCTCAGACTCTACACAGTGCTTACGACCCCAAAGGACCACAAGCGAACCCATGACTGATATCTTTTGTGAGCACTGAATAATAATACTGAAAATAATATGGAAAATAGGTTGAATTGCCATAAGGTTCAAAATCTAAATACTCATAAATAATATCAACTGTGATAATAATCTGCAAAAAAAAATATTGTCTGATAGTCTAGTCTAAAAAGCCTCTAACTAAACTATCTGAATGTGGAGTTGATGGGAAATCCCCCAACTAACTCTGACTACTAAACTACTAAAGCTATTGAGAATATTGAAATAAAGACATATCCTCGATAGATGAGGACTCACTACTAAATCTGCTGCTACTAACTAAATCTGTCTATGTGTGGTCGGGAACCTGAGCATGAACCTATGATATGGGATATCATAGCACAAAGAAAGAGTATGTGTCAGTACATGGAATGTACTGGTATGCTAGATGAGGTAAGGCTGAATGCAAGGGTTCATATGCATGAGCAATAACTGACTAAATGATATAGAGTACATGGATAACTGAAACTATTGTAAATATTGAGTATGCAATACTGTGTATATACGTGTATAATGTAACTAAGATTTTACTGAAGCTGAGTTCTAGGTTCTTATAACTGAGTAACTGATATCTGAGATTACTGATAACAAAGTTATTGAAACTTATAAACTGTATCTAACAGTCCTGATTCTATTGAACTGAACTGAGTTCTATACTGAGACTGAAACTGAAACTGTAGGAAGTAATCATTTAACCGACATGCCCCAAATAAGATAACTAGGGTCCAACCTGTAACCCCAGTTGGAAGGGTGCCAATACCGTTCCATGGGTAAATATAACTGAAGAGTTACCCTCATCTGGTAGGTACTCTAATGAAAACGGTGGTATCCTCAACTGGCAGGTTAAAAAACCTCATCCACCCTCAACTGGCAGGTTGATGTCTCAACCTACGGTGGCTACGTAGTTCTAGAACTCAAGGACTGCTTCTAAGGATCACACCCTCTACTAGCAGGTGAGCCTCCATCCTTGGGTTCACACAGTGTTGAATCCTACTCCCAACTAAATAGACACTGAACTAATTATACTGAGCTGAACTAGACTGATATTTAGTTTTGTAACTAGCTGAGTACTACTGTTTGGTGTCATGACTGAGACTATTCTATGACTACTGTAGCTCTGGGTAAACAACTAGATTTTCGGGTATTGAATACCCCCAGGACTCGATAGCATGAAAGTAAAGCATGGCATGATCTTGAAAAGCATAACAATGTCCAGTTTTTCATAATTCATTCATAGAGACATTTTGTCAAACACTTGTAGAGCATAATCTTATACATGATTGGGACCACACAATGGCATGTTATGATTCCACTATTTACTTCACATAGGCCTTTAGAAAATAATTGGGGAACATGGATTATTTCACATGGAAATGACCAACATATGAACATCATGAATACAATACTCAATTTCAAGTTCAGGGGTTTAGTATGAAATTCATATAATTCATCACATAACTATTTTAATTTCAAGGAAACTTATAATTAATCATGAATTGAAACCCAACTACTATCATAGACATGAACACAATTAATTTCAAGTTGAAGTTTATAAATCTGAGATGTTGTACGTTTAAAAATGGTTCTTGGACTTCATGGGTGAATGGAGCCTATGAATGAACACCTAACCTACCTGAATTGATAAGTTCTTAGAGTTCGTGGTGAGTTTTTTGAGATTTGTACTTGATTGCTTGAAGATTAGGATTTGCTAATTGAGAGAGAGCTTGTTGATTTTGGGGAAAAAGTTAATAAATAATGGGTTTAAAATGTATTTAGGGATTAAATCCCATATCTGGTGTATTAAAATCATGGGAAAAGACTAGTTTAACCCTGGATGAAACTTTTAATTTTTGTCAAAATTTTCTGACCTAGGCCCTTGGAGGGATGCGGCATTGTCGCGCCGTATCACTGGAAACTAACAATTGCAAACTGGGTCATCAACATGATGCGGTGGAATTGTGATACCCCTTTGTATGCTAATTTCACCCTTGGCGCGATGCGCCATGCTTGCAATGGAATACTGGAAAATGAAAATTGGGAATTTGGCTGATGGCGCGACGCGGTGATATCGTGGAGCTCTACTAGAAATTACCAAATGCCATTTGGCCTGGTTTCGTGATGGGCTGAATTGCTAGCTAGCACACTGTTTCACTGGAAACTCCCTTCACACGCTTCCAACTAACAAAATCTTACTTTCTTCTGAGTTAACTTAGTCAAAGGAGCCGCTATCAAAGAAAAGTTTTCCACAACCTTTTGAGGATCCACCATGACCCCCTCATTAAAAATAATATAACCCAAGTAAGTAACAGCTTCAACCAAAACTCACAGTTGGAGAACTTGGCAAACAACCGATGTTCCTTCAAGGTATGCAACACCACACGGAGGTGACTGACATGATCCACCTCACATTTAGATTACACCAAGATGCTATCAATGAAAATAATGAAAAAAAATCCAAGAACTTCCTGAAAACCCTATTCATCAAATCCATAAATGTCGTTGGGGCATTAGTCAAGCCAAATGATATAACTAAGAATTCAAAGTGCCCATATTGAGTACGAAAAGTTGTCTTAGGGGTATCCTCCTCCCTAATCTAAGCTGATGATACCCAAACTGAAGTCTATCTTAGAAAAGAAATTGGCACCTTGCAACTGATCAAATAAGTTTATCTATCCGAGGAAGAGGATACTTGTTCTTAACTGTTACCATAGTCTACTTTCGATAGCCAATGCACATCCAAAGAGAACCATCCTTCTTGCACACGAACAACACTGGTGCACCCCACGGAATGCACTAGGAAAAATAAACACCTTATCTAGAAGATCCTTAAATTTCTCATTGAGTTCCCTCAACTCAGCCGAAATCATTTTATAAGGAGGAATAGATATTGGAAGAGTGTCCAGAACCAAGTCAATACCAAACTTGATTTCCTTATCTTGAGGAAACCAGGAAGATCATCCAAAAAACTTCAGGAAACTAATTTACCATCGAAATCGAGTGAAAAGGACCCTCCGAGTTAGAATATTTAACCCAGACCAAGTGATAATGACACCCTTTGGAGATTAATCTCTGAGCTCTAAGATAAGAAATGAACCTCCCCCAAGGAGCTAGGGAACGAACCTTTCACTCTATAATCAGTTCTCCAAGGAACCTAAAGACAGCCTTACAGGTACGACAATCAAAGGATGCATAACTAGAGTGAACCAATCCATCCCCATAATAATATCAAAATCCACCATATCCGGCTCAAATAGATCTACAAGGTATGCTTGCTACCAATAGATACTACACCCCCCTATAGACTCTTTTAGAAATAATCGGGTCACCTACCGTAGTAGAAATAGAAAAAGAATCTAAAACAACCTCAAGATAAAAATCAAAACACACAGCCATATATAGGGTCACAGAGAAAAGAGTGGACCCTGAATCAAGCAGATAATACACATCATGGGACACTAGATGCATCCCACTCAGCCTGAGAAGCAACCAACTAAGAAATAGTATGAATCAACTAAAAAAATTCTGCATTAGTTAGCTCACCTTGAGGAGGATTATTAGCAACTAGATAAACTCCATAACAATCAGGAATAGGACCCTAAGATCGAGTACAAACTCTAGGTGTAGGGCGTACTCCATCAATATCAATATCAACCCCAGATGGGACAGAAGGATTTCGTTGTGTTCCAGATCACTAAGGCATAATCTGAAAAGTGAATAAACAAGGATTAGAGGAAATTCCAATACTTAGACTCCAAGCTTGAAAATAGAATACCAAGAAAGTGAGACATTCCTAAATGTCCTGTAGCCTCTCTCTTATGAGTGTGGAGAACTACACATCCCTAAAAAAGACTCCACTAGACACGGCTTTGTGGACTCCAAATTGACCATGAACTTAAAGCTCTTATACCAACTTCACATAACCTGACCTGTGGCCTTATCGTAATAGGTTCCCCAAGTTCAACCGAGACTGGTGACTACCCCCGTTACCCAACCCAACCTCCAGTCATCTGCCCTAAGTTGCTTGAATTTTAATCATATAACAAGATAGAGTAACTATAGAATATACAAACTATGGAATAGGTTTATTACCGAGATAGACCAAACCGATTCCAACCGTCCGAACCCAACCAATAGCCAAACCAACCAAACCATAACCATATAAGTTCCATAATAATTATATATAATCCCAAAATGAAATAGGATAGAACAGTGAGAAATTTAGCCCTACGATATCAGTCAAAATATCAATACCAATGCTAAGGCTGACACCAATATCGATCCCACCCATACCAACTCATAGTAGTTTCATAAAATCCTCTAGCTAAAAGAATACAAAGATCCGGCTAGTACATGCACCCAACCATAGCCAAAACCAATATCCATAAATAAACCAAAGTAAGAATATAAACTCTATGAAATAGAGCCTTCCAAAAAGATGGAAGCTCATCACGTCAATCCAGTAGTTGATCCCGAATGTCTGATAGTTAAGCAGGAGGAGTAGAACGGTTGGTTCCTGTATCCCGTGGGGATATAGCCGCTCGAAGATGGGTTAAAGGGTGAACGTTATCATGAACTCAGGATACGAATAACATAATGCCAAATAGTAAAACCAAGTAAACCAACCATATGCAAACAATCCATATATATATATAACTATGCTAGGAAAGAAAATCGGATTTAGCATGAATTTAAAACCATTAACCTGGGTATGTGAAGCTTAACCGTCCTTAATCACCCATAGGCTATATGGGTCCAGTGTAACCCTCTAAACGGGCCTCGATGCATGTAGCTGCATAAACCAGAGATACCATAAGAGTAAGGGATTCCTAAGTACCCTCACCCTCTATGATACATAGGTATAATGCACTTAGAGGATTCTCGCATACCTCATAGTATCATAAAAGAGTTGCCATGCCCTACCCCTCATGTTGGCAAACATGAGTTTTCAGTAATCGTTTATTCAACTCCCACTTTCACGGTTAGCTATCACACCCTACCATTATTTCTAAATTAAAACCATTTTTAACCAACTAATCCATCATTCCATTTATCATTTACCAAGGCTATTAATAGTGGTATCATCATATCGACTATAATTTGCAAGTGTTGTCCTTAGCCAAACCTTGTAAGGTAAAGGGATTCCCGTGTGCCCATTTACCAAGTGAACTTGGGAAAGTTCTATGTACCCCATAAGTGTTCCATTATTATGTTTGCTTTGGGGAGTCCTATGTACCCCATAAGTTGTTCATTAATATATTTATTTGGGGGATTCCATTGTACCCCACAAGGAGTTCAATTAACCATAACCATGACCGCCATAACCATGACCACCAAACCATTCAAACCATTTAGCCATTTAGGGTTCCATTACCAAGTTTAAATAATGTAATAGTTCCACTAAAATCCAACAATGTAGTGAAAACAATCCCATAGGCATTTTATCAAACCTATTAGGGCATAGTATTTCCAAAACCAAAGCCAATTACCAAATAACCATTCTCATGCAACTAGTTATCCAAAACCGCTATTAAAGCATATAAAAACATAAAAAACATGGGAAAACCATAACCAAGCATTTATAACCAAAACTCCCAAATTATATTTGAAAATCCAAAGTCATGCAATAATCAAACCATGAAAACATTGTATAAAACCATACCTTTAGTTAGACCTAACAATGAGGAAAAAGAACATGCCTTAAACCAAGAAGATAATAGAGAGAAATCACCAACACAAGCCCCAAATCAATCCTTAAGATGAAACCCTTGCCTTCCTTTACCGAAATGCTTTAGAGAGAATTATAGAGTGTTTAAGAAAAGTTTATAAATGTTAATGAATAGAATAATAGGGAAAATAACCTCCCAATAGTAATATGAGTCCTGGGGCCTTATTAGGTTAAGTGGGGAAATATCTGGATTACCCTTACTTAAACTCCCAAAAATCCCATTAAGTGGGTACGACTATCCATACCAGTCGTACCCTCCTCTACGAGTGGTACCCACCACTCGTACCCAAGGCCATCTCTCTTGGACCCAACACTATCTAAGGTACGACTCACCCCAAGACATGTCGTATCCAAGTATAAAAATAGTACCCATGATCCATACCCCTTGAAAAATAGAATCCCAAGAGGATTGAACACTGATCACCATATGAGTCCACGGTACAACTTGTACTGTGGCTTACGGCTCATGGTGAGCCACTCGTACTCAGATCCAACTTAAATTACCAAGTCTAAGACTAAGTGAAGTAATCAAACAACCTGTATCCACTAATACGACTCATACCACCCAAGTCGTACCCATTTCAGAAACCAAATCTGACCCACCAACCAACACTGGTCAACATACAACTAACCCATACCACTCATATCGCAGTGTATGGGTAATTCCCCTAGTTGTATCTTGTCTAGAGACCAAAAATCCTAGAAATTTTCCAAGGGCAAGAACTCAGGGTATTCACAAATGATCTTTGGGAAGTGATTGGTGAAATAAGGAAAATTCATATGAAATTTATAGCAGTAAGTTAGAGTTTTATGAAGAAGATAATAGCAATATGCAAGTTCTCTATGACATATATTACATACGTGATAATATCCACAAGTCACATGACCTACAAACAGATGAGCTATAGGATATGTCGAATATATAAATGTTTGAGCAACCAAAACCTTTAGAAAGTAGAGACATCCTATTGAATCACTCTGCCATATCTTAAGTGCAAGCATTCTACGTCTAATTCTGATTAACAGATGGTGTAGGTCTGCTCGTGTCTCTTACTCAGATCAAAACGTATGTAATTAATTTGCCATATTGTATTCTAGCTCGTGAAAATTTTTCCCAGAAGTTTTATTACCAGTATAATTGGACAGCTTTCTGAGTATATCTACACATTATGACAAAGGTATGGGAGCCATATAAATCTTGTGTAATAATGAGGGATATAGGCTAACTATGTATTTGTTCTAGCCTGATGATATATAATTACACTTGATGTTTGATACCTTATCAAGTTTCAAATAAGTAAATGAGAAAATGAATCTTGAGGGCATCATAACCAATGATCTTTCACACGTTGCCAGTTACGCATAATGTCTAGTACATGCAAACTCATCTTATGATTTTGTAGCACGTAAGGGATGTCACTTTCTCTTAATCACGTTAGGTATTTACATGCTAAGAGGTTTGTATAACAGTATAATTAGTGTAGGTGCTCCAACCTCTTTCCAAAAATGAAAGAAATAAGAAAATTGGCTTATGATCAACTATCCTCTCCTTAGTCGAGCTATGACTGCAATTTTATTTAGTTGGATCCATACATATGCATAATGACCATCCTTAATTAAAATTAATAATGTAAGTGCATTCTAGGTAATAATACTAGTCAATGTATTTTCTATCAAAGTGATCTTTGATTTCCTTTTCTGTTCGTATAGCTGTTAAGACTAGATACCAAAATTCGATACTGCAAAAGTTCAAAAAGTTATTTAGGCGTGTTTCTAGCATGCTTTTAAAACTGGTTAGGATAGTCAATATCTCCTTCTTAAATCACATGTCTAATAATAATTCTCTAATAATAAGGGCACAACCTATGTCATCTTTTCTTCTAATACTCATATATGTCGTCTACTTATACTATCAGGGAACTTTACTCAACTCGTCTCTCCATCCTATGGTATTCAAGTGTAATTCTCCTTTATTTCATAGGTAATAAAATTAACCTAATTGTGATTAATCAACATTATTCCTTCCTCTACTATGAATATTGTAACAAATCATAACTTATGTCTAACCCCTCAATATTTTCAACCTTAATGTTTAGTCACATTTTCTTCTATCGCGACCTAATTTCTCAAGTCATAATGGTGCATACCATAACCCACCAGTAGGCAAACCAACCCGTAGTCCCGAATAGCCAGTAATGGACTACTCAATAATATAAGGAAAAGAATGCAGAATAAATGAAATAAAGTTTAATACATAATAGAATCCCAAAACCTGATGGTATCAATACAAGATCTTCTAACATAATAAGAGTACAAAAGTGATATATCAATGGAGATACACTGATACAACTTATCTCTGAATACAACTTAGAGACTAGTCCAATACATAAGAGAGAGATAAGTGATACTCTGAATGTCAAGAGCTCCCTCTAAGTATCTAAATTGTGGTTGCTCCACGTGACATAAACATCAATGGCAATAACCCATATTTTGTAGGCTACAGAAGTATAGTATGAGTACCAAACAAACGTTACTCAGTAGGAAACTGCCAAATGAGATCCAAGATAAAGCAGATATATACCACATAAATAGAATGGAAACTATACCCAAGGGTCAGAAATCATATAACAAGCCAATGAAATAATAAGGAACAACTATCATCTTCAAGTTCAAAAGTCTAACATAATAAGACTAAGGAAGTATCACTGTGAACTAGCCTATTCCATCTACATTCAATAGACGTCAATACTATACCGTAACATAGCTATATATAGGTAAATATATATATATATATATATATATATATATATATATATATGTATGTATACATATAAACATGAGGTCTCCTCAAAGCATAACCTAGATCATCATACCTCATTCCAAGGCCTCATTATAATCCTACCGAGATTTAATTCTATAATACTCAGGGCTTTTAATCCACATGGCTAGACATGAAATAATCGTGTAAAACAATACAATCATAAATAGAAGAGGAGTAAAATATACCTTAAATCTCGATAACAGATCAACGACCAATCTGTCATAAGCTAGCCATAATAATGATTATAACAATGATAGTAATAATATCAATAACAACGCGAATAACCGGCAACTCTGAACAACCAACTGCCCCAGACTTAAAAGTTTCAACCAATATACAATAACACAAGGCTTATTCATCACCTATATCTATGTAACTAGTAATAGGCGATGCGCATATAGGAATGAATGCAAGGTACACAATCAATATCATAATTGCATCATAAAACCATCTCTATCATAAATGTCATCATCATGACCATCATCAGTGTAATCAACCTCAGGCCTTGTCGGGTATCAATATATCATCACAGTATCCTCTGGCCTTGCTCGGTATCAATATTATCATCACAATATTTTTCGGCCATGCCTAGTATCAATTTCATTACAACAATATCCTATGGACTAAAATCGGGTATATATATATTAGCATAATCATCAATACATATATATAGATATATAACAGGTGCATGGATTCAAGTTATGGCTGAAAGACTAAATTAATAAGTCTATTACCCAAAATGATCTTTGAGACCAAATCATTATAAAAGTGTAGAAAGGGTCGAAATATCCCACGACCGAAGTAAGTGATAGGGTCAAATCATGGAGATGACCTCTGATTATTAGCCTAACTATTTCTTCACGTAATCATTATTCACTAAATAGCTAATATCTAACACCTAGTCAAGATTCACCACTAGACCATAATTGTCACTTAACAAATTTTCATTTCTAACCATCATAATCTTACTAGTCACCATCAAGAAAAGACCACTAACCATCATTTAGACACTTTGTTTATCTATCAACTAACATCTTTTATTATCTAGAATCATTAATACACAAATCATCATTTAACAACTAATCAATTTCATAAATATAGTCATCAATAGCAACAAATCTTCACTAACACTAACTCTGTCATCATCATTAGCCACGTATCATCCATAATCGCTAGCTACCATATTTTAACTAGATAAGGTTCATTAAATAGTACATTAGATTTCTAACCATCAAGTACTATAGTCACTTAATACACAACTAGCTCCCACATAGCCTAAACCTTATTTAGGAAGAACAGTCATAAGATCGTATTTCAGCTAGAATCACATCAATCACAGATACAATAATCAAGAATGTACTGAATCTGTGTATGCCATCACCAGTATTCAATCAGTGGAATAATAAGAGTCATACCGCATCTTCCTCCATCCCATATCGGAGAGATGTATACATAAACATATACATATATATATCCACATTCTACAACCATATCATTTACAAGGAAAAACATTTCCCGGATATCCAATAAATATCAAAAACATGGCTTTTGGGCCAATAACATGTCCAGAATAATCTCAACATCATAATCATGACCTTAGTCCCATATACATATTCGGACTCATATCGATAAACATATTACAAGATGTAGCATATCTATAATCATCCCATATATAAAAGGCATAATATCAATAAGCATATATTATCTCACATATAAGAGTCATAATATTAATAACCATATAATCATCTCACAACTAGGAAGCATAATATCAGTAAGCATATAATCCTCTCACATCTAGGAGGCATAATATCAATAAGAATTTAATCATCTCATATCTAGGAGGCATAATATCACTAAGCATATAATCATCTCATATCTAGGAGGCATAATATCAATAAGCATTTAATCATCTCATATCTAGGAGGCATAATATCAATAAGCCTATAAACAGCTCATATATGGGAGGCATAATATCAATAAGCATATAATTATATCATATATATAGGTCATACATCACGACTATGAGGAAGTTACCTCTCCAAACCAATTATCATATCTAAGAGAAATATCATCTTTATAGGCCCAATAATCATAACTAAGGAAATCATCTCTGAGGACTCAATGTCATATCTAAGAGAAAATAGCATCTATATAGGCCTAATATCATGTCTAAGAGAAAATAGTAACTTTATAAGCCTAACACTATATCTAAGAGGCAACAACATCTTTGTAGGACTAACATCATGTCTAAGAGAAAATAGCATCTCTATAGGCCTAATATTATGTCTAAGACGAAACACCATCTCTATAGGCCTAACATCATATCCAAGAGAAAACAGGATCTCTATAGGCCTAACATCATGTCTAAGAGAAAATAGCATCTCTGTAGGTCTAACATCATGTCTAAGAGAAAATAGCATCTCTATATGCCCAAACATCATTATCCAAGGAAAAATACCTCATCATTCAATAATCCATGAAGTAACTTTATACTAAGGTTTACTAACCTCAACTACGCCTAACATCCATAACAAAGTCTAGAAGGCTAACACAAGTCTTGGCCTAAGTGGGCCAGACCATCCCACTTCTAATCCTCAATTTCCATAATGAGACACAATATGCCTAAACAAGTCTAAGGTATCTAGTTCAATGTCAAAATGTCAAGTAAGACATAAACAATACTAAGATAGGAACTTTTTCTAGAAACATAGGCAGTTATGTCAATTCAACCCCCAAATTTGGTTTCAAGATCACTAGAATAGCCCAACTAAGGTTAATCATACTAACCATGATTCCAACACTTAAATATCCCAAACCTAACATCATGACATATTCGTGCTATGAATTAACCCAAACTAGGGAGAAGGCCATTGGTCCCTAAAACGGTATAAAAAAATTCAACATACGGGTCAAAAACCCCTATTAAATCCCTAAACTTTAATATTCAATACTAAGTCATTCTATCCATAATCAATCATAACATTCACATTCACACGCAATATAAATCACACATTGTCTATAAAAAAGAGTAGATAGAAGCCTACCACAAAGTCGAACCACAAAACCTCCCACCATTCACCAAAAGCCCATCTTTATTCCACAAGCCAAAAATACCAAACACTATCAAAATAGTAATCTACTCATCAATACGACTCTAACGATACTCATATTACACCACTGTGCTTCGGGTCCAAAAATGACACCAAATCCCAAGTGGGTTCCACTTCCAGAAAATGCCTTTCCAAGGTCAACCCAATGTTCATACATGAACAAGGAATCTTAACCCTCAAGAAATGAGTAAAAACAAAGAAAATTTGGGCTAAAATCAAGCCCTAAGCTAAATTAGGATTTTGGGTCAAAACCCAAGAAATTCATCAATAAAGTGATTAAAATTTCCTTAATCTGGGTGAAAATCATGATAAAAGATGTTAATCAAGATCTCAAGGTACCCACAAGACCCAATTTTGAGTTATAACACTCATTTAGGGTTTCTAGGTCCCAAATGAGTCAAAAATGGCCAAAATGCGGACTGTAGGGTCCTTAAATACCCCTACCATCTTTGGAGATTCCACAATCACATCTAGGGGTCACTATCGCGCTATCACGATTGCCATACAATTTACCACGATTACGGTTGCTCCCCTAGGCACCTGATGATAGCAAAATCAAAATCTTGATTTTGACCCTTAAAACTCATTCAGAATCCAAAGAACATGATACAATAGTGAATTTTGAGTGTAAACCACATTTCAAATCCATTAGAATCATCAAAACTTTAATCCGAGATCTTTTAGTCAAAAAGTAGGGCCCACGCCCATAGTTTTATTTTTTCATAAAATCTGCTCAATAGCCCAAAATAAGTTTGGGAGCCTTGGGACCTGAACCAAGGGTTACCTTAGTCTAAAATCAATATTTCGGACACGATGGAAAATTCGTATTATCCATACGAGTTTGTTTTCATCAAATATCGATCCCACAACCGTATTTTAGTTTTCCAACTTTCTGACCATTAGATCAAAATAAGCTTAGTGCATTGGGACCCGAACCAAAGGCCTACCTAGCCTAAAATAGATATTCTGTATTTGATGGAACATTTAGAATTTGCATCCAAGATTATTTCATTGAAGTTTTTACCCGATGGTCATTTGGAACCAACGAAGACTTTAAAATAAGGAATTGGCTCTAAAAACAAACAACTGTCTGGCAACCAAACCATCGGTCCTAGCAAGTCATAAATGACTTAGAGAAGCTATGTAGAAGCTCAAATGGTGGAAATAAGTAGAAATATGGAAAATGACAGTGAGGGTCATTACATTTTCTAAAACCAAAGAATAAATCACCATATGACTCTATTATACATATACTATTATATGAAATAATTAAAACACTTATCCTCTGATTTTCCTAACCATAAAAATGATCACACAATTAGCATATTTGGGTGGTAAAAATCACATATTTATAATTTTAACTACTACATACCCAAGATAAATAGTAAGAACCTGGGCCTTACCGTCCAACTAAGAATACCTCTAGCCAATACCATTATGGTATATTCACCAACTGAACTACACTACTACGATCTTTTACCTAATACAAAGATAGTTTAACAAATTCTATTCCAATACATGTATAACCTTAAAGATTCTATTTTTATTACTAACAAAATATTGAATGTACTCTATTAAGATTAGATCCTATTTCCAAGATAGAAGTAGTGGGGAGGAAATCTCAGAATTAAAAACCAATCACATCTGATTAAGAAGTTGTATTGGTAAATTTTACAGCTCATCTTTATGACTAGGTAAGCATTTATTGTGTAGCATAAGAATGACCCTGTTATATCCTACTAAGACAAATCAAGATACTACAAGTGGAACAAATACAACTTTAGACGCAAGTAACACAGAAACCTCTACAAGCTTTTCTCTAAAGTTTGATAACATGAAACCATCCTTTGAAGGTTTCTACTTGAGCAATACTAGTCTAAGCCTTTTTCCGTCATTAACCTTAGCTATAATAGGCATAATTTGTATAACATAGATCATAGCATGTGTAACACCCCAGATTTTTGGCCCATGAAAATTCTTGAGCCTTAGGCTCACTGTCTTGGTTATAACTGGACCCCAAAGTCGTAGAGTGTCTTAACGACTCATTTGAATGAGTTATAACCAAACTAGTATGTTTGTATCTTGGTTCTGCTCTGAGTATAAGTGGCTCACTATGAGCAGTAAGGATATGTTATGAGTTGTAGGTTCAAATCATAGGATGTCCATTGTTAAAATCATTTGGGTTCTGTGTTGGTCACGACTAGACTTACGAGTTGTAAGATCTTATTACGAGTTAGTTGGTGGAGTTGTAAGGTGGCAAGTGTATGGGGGTCCTAGTCACTGTCTTGATTATGACTTGTGGTCACTAGTCTTAAGGTGTGGGTTCAAGTTAAGGGGTCAACTTATAACCAAAGGTGGTTTTTCCAGCTTTTAAGCTGAAGGCATTCTAGATATTTTCCCTATTGCCCAACTTAAAACCCACATCTTATAACTTTCTTAGGGAATTATTATCTATCTAAAACATATTAAATAACTTCTCAAAACACTCCCAGATCCTCAAGGTCAAGAACACTTAGAGTTTTCATCAAGCACATCAATTGAGGCTTTCAAGGGTGATTCGTCTTCGTACTTTTTGGTATTTAAGGCATGTTACTCTTCCCTTATTGTCAATTTTGTAAAATCATGTGATTTGAAGTATTATTCATGGAATATTAATGTTATGTTTTGAACTATGGGTTGAGAGTTATTAATCTAAATTGTTTAAATGGTTCTTCTATGTTATCTATGAAACTATTGTGTTTAAATTTATGATTGGTAAATGCATTGGGGTGAATAGGAATGGTGGATGGAAATAGGGATACAATGGAATCCCCAAAGTGATTGTTTTGGTATGGAAATTAGTATAAACTCAACCCATTTGCATAATTGATTTTGGTTTATACATTATCATAGGGCTTGGCTTGTTTTTTGAAACTAATGCCTACTATAAAAGGTTAAATGGTTAAGGATGGTTTTAAAAACCTTGTAGGGTACATAGGAATCCCAAAAGTAATTTTAATAATGGGGTATGTAGGGTACATGGGAATCTCCTAAGACCTAGCTTAATGATATTGCTTGTAAGCTATAGTCGGTATGACAATACTCTTAATAGTGACATCATAATTGACTCTTGGAATTGGTGGTTTGGATATGTGTTAAATGTTTTAATTGGGAAATAATTGGTATTATGATATCTAGCCATGAAGGTGTGAGTCCCAAGGACAGACACTGGAAACTCATGTTTACTAATATGAGGGTTGGTCTTGATAACCATATGTTTGTGGGGTACAACGGAATACCCCATGCCTATACACGTATATATGTATCATGGAGGGTGAAGGCTACAAGGGAATCCTCAGCCATCTATGATATCTCTAATTCATGCGGCTATATGCACTAGGGCCCATTCACGGGGTAACACTTAACACATATAGCCCGTGGGTGGACTTATGATGGTAAAGCTACACAACCTCAGTTAAATACTTAAAAGTTCATGCTAAACCTTGTTCCCTGACCTGGCATGTCTATATATATATGTATTTGCCTATGGATATATGCACTGGTTTAACTTGGTTTTCGATTGATGATATTACTTTATCTTTATCCCTGCATTACATGCTAGAGTTCATCTCGCTAATCATAATCGGATGTTGTATCCCTACGTGATGTGGGAATTTTCCATACTTTCACTCCTCCTGCTCAGTGACGCGGTGATTTGGGGACAGCTTCTGAGTCTGATTGAAGTAGTGAGCTTCCATACTCTGGAAGACCCCACTTCATACTATGGATTTCTTTTTGTATTTATTATTCCTTTTGGTTTTGGTATGGATATGGTCGGAGGCACTTCCCGAATGGATATTCTTTTGTTTTGATTAGAGGTTTTGTCAAACTATTATAAGCATGGGTGGTGTCAGTTTCAGTATTGGCATTGGTATTGGTTGGTCATTTGGTTGTAGATGGTTGGTTTTGGATATAAACTTAGTATATTGTCTTTAATTTGATATTCTCTTATTTTGTTATATGCTCAAAATTCATGCAATAAGGAGTGTACGGTATAGTCGATGGTTTAGGTATTTAGGGGTGGTCTCCAGTCATTGTTAGACTTAAGATAACCGTCATGACCAGGCCCTGGTTTGGGTCATGAAAAGATAGCATCAGAGAGAAGTTTATGGTCAGTTGGGTATCCATAAAGCTGTGTCAAGTAAAGTCTCTTTTAAGGGTGTATAGCGCTCCACATTCATAAGGGAGAGTCTATGAGGCATTTAGGAATATTTCTCTTTCTTGTGTTTTGTTTTCGGGCTATAGAATCTAAGGTCCTGAAATCTTCTCTAATTCTTGTTTGTTCGCTTTTTAGATCATGCCTCCCAGACGATCTGAAGCTCCTTGAAACTCCTCTATCCCACTCAAGGACAATGCTGATTGGACATACCTTGTTTATGGGGTTCAGACCCAATCTAGGTATCTAATTTCTAATTACCCTTCTGGAGTTCCACCGGTGCCCTCTAGTCCTTCTTGATTTCCTCGGGCTGATGTAACGAATACTGTGTTTCATTAGTCTATTCATAAGTTGGCTCAATTGGTAGCTTCTTAAACTAAGAATGATGCTTCTACTACTCCATCTTTTGAGGCCACAAGGGTTAGCCAGTTTATGAGGTTCATCCCTCTGTGTTCATTGGTGTCAAGGTTGAAGTGGATCCTCAGGGTTTTATCAATGAGATGGAGAATATTGTTTGGGTTATGCATGCTTCTAATGTGGATGGCATAGAGTTCTGACATGACCCAAAATTGGGCCTTGTTATATGGGTATCTCAAGCCCAACAAGGATCACTGATTGCCCCATAACCCAACCTAACCATCATATCAATCCACAAGTGTCGGATGAACTCCAACCATATAAAAAGATAGTGGAAACAATACTAACAATCATCACTTAAGAAAGGTCTAATCAATCAATTAATATCAACTTACTAAACCAACATATCCAAGTTCACAGTCATCCATAAAGCCTCTACAAATCCGAAGTCAATAATATGTCGGGACATGCCCCCAATAATAGACAAAACCAAGTCTAAAACAAATCTATGGCATAAGCTAAAAAGACTATGAAATGTATGCCTTCCGAAGTATGGAAGCTCACCACTTCAAAGTCAACACACGAACTACACGAACACCTGGTCACTGCGTAGAAAAAGAAGAAGAAGCTCTGGCCCTGTGTCGTGTGGAGACACAGCGTCCGGGAAGGTTAGCGATTGGAGCACTAGCATTTAACTCAAGGATAAGGATAAAATAGTGTCATTATTCAAAACCAAGTCAAACCTCATAAGAAACAACATTTATATACAGTCATATATGTAGACATGTATAGATACATAAAGTGCCAAAAAGGAAACAAGGCTTAGCATACATTTCGAAGCACCCAATCATGATACATGAGGTGGAGGACTCTAACCTTTCACTTGTGTAGATTAGGAAGTTTGAACTTCCTGGTTACATTAATCAAGAGGAATCTAACCTCTAGTCATCTTATTAAGCAAGCGAACTCCAACCACAAGCCATTTTATCAAGCAAGTGGACTCTAACCATAAGTCGTTGCATTGGACAAGTGGACTCTAACCACACGCCATCTTTTAAAGAAAGTAGACTCTAACCACAAGCCATATTTTCAAGTAAGTAGATTCTAACCATAAGCCACCTTTGTTCATGCATGTACAACCACTTAGTTTAACATTCAAGGACACTAACCCACTTACCCAATTCAAGCCATCAAGGCTTTAATTCAACACCATACATGACCACAAGGACTTTATGAACCATTTGTCAATAAATTATTCTAATAGTCCAATGCCTTAGTTTCGATCACCATTCAAGTTAAATTGTGGTCATCAAGTCATTTACCAAACCATTCATTCTTTATTAGCATTCTTACACCAAGCTTTAGTTCAAACACAATTCAATTTCATGTTTTCGGACTCAAACCCCTTTCAAAAAATCAATCTAACAAGGTTACCAATTAACCTATTACATGGCCAACAAGGCTTTTACAAAGTAATTTACCAATAATTCTTACTCATTAAGCCATTGTGTTATTTCAAAACACTATTAACATGTAACTAGTTATTTCTCATAGATATTTTCATAAACACCTTGAGGGCATACCTTTACTATGACCAAAATCAAAGCAAAAATCATCAAGCTTAGGGCTACTCATGGCCCATTTGTTAAACCACAATCAACAAACACCCACATGTGCAAACCATTACCAAAACATGGATAAACACAAGTTTTAAACAAGAGTGAACAATACTCATCACTATGCATCAAAACCGTTAACATTTGGTTTCAAAACCCACCATTCAACAATCAAAATCAATGTTTAAAACATATGATATTTGATAAATAACAATGAGGGAAGAGTTACATTCCTTATACAAGATAATTCAAGGAAATAACTTGCCCCTTTAGACTCTAGAAGAACACCTCTTGAAAACCTAGCCTCCAATCTTATTGAAGAAGTTTAGAGAGTGTTTTGGAATATTTAATCTTGTCCAAGTGAAGAATGAAGGTCCAAAGAATGATATAAGTCATGGATCATAACGGTTTAGGGATGGGAAATTTTTAAAATGTCCTCAGCTTAAAAACTGAAAATTGAACCCAGGAGGGTACGACTCACTTTACACAAATCATACCCTAGGGTACGAGTTGTACCCTAACTCGTGCCCTAGGCCTCATAATAGACCTCCAAACTACCCAACATACGACCATGCTAGGGTAAATCATACCCTAAGGTATGTGAAGTACCCTACAACTCATACCCTAGGCAGATTATACTAGGTCAAGCTTAAGACATCATACGACTTGTCAACTTACGACTAGTACCCGATCATACGACTTGGGTGAGGATAAACCGTACCTTAGATAGAATATAATTGAACCTACACTACCTAATATATCAGAGAGAGGGAAAAAGTCATACTATAGCATACGAGTGGTATGCTCAAACCATACCTTGTCTAGAAACTCAGCTTAGGGAATTTTCCTAAGGGTTCAAAGCCAAGGTGTTTCAATTCTCCCCCACTTGTATCATTCGTCCTCGAATGAAAGGTAAGGCAAGAACAAGGACGAGTTAACACGTCATAGCATATCAATCTATATTTTAATCAAGTTAGAAAACAAAGACATACAACAAGGATAAGACACATGCCTAGATCATTACCAATCATCCATTCATTCAATTGTCTTTGGGACTTGAACGCATTGTCTATCAAAAAACTTGCTCAATTCAAAGTTCAGAGACTTGAACCCATTGCCAAAAAAATACATAAATCAATCTAAGAAGATTAACACATACCTCAAGCATGAGTTTTCGTTACAAGGAACAAATGCGGATTCTTGGACTTCAAGTCCTCTTCTGCCTCCCAAGTGGATTTCTCGAACTTTTGGTTCCTCCATAGAACCTTCACCGAAGCCACCTCTTTCTTTTGCAACCAGAAAACTTGTCAATCTAAGATCCTCACTAGGACCTCCTTATAGGACAAAGAGTCTGAAATACCAACATCCTCCAAGAGAACAACCACCGAAGGATCGCCCATACATTTTCACAACGTGGACACATAGAATACCAGATGAATGAAGCTCAAACTAGAGGGCAATTCCAACTCATAGGCAACATTACTAACCCTCTTCAAAATCAAATACTGACCAACATACTAGGGACTAAGTTTCCCCTTTTTACCAAACTGCATTACTCCCTTCATGGGAGATACCTTCAAGAATACTCAATCTCTAACATTAAACTTCAAGTCCCTCCGCCACACATTTGCATAAGACTTTTAGTGACTTTGAGTGGCTTTCAACCTATCACGAATCACCTTTACTTTCTCCAAGGCTTGGTGAACCAAATCAGGGCCAAGCAACTTACCCTCACCAACTTTATTCCACCCAATAGGATAACGACACCTCCTACCATACAATGCCTTAAAAGGAGCCATACAAATGCTAGAGTGGTAACTATTATTATAGAAAAATTCAATCAAAGGCAAATGGTCATACCAACAACCACCATAATCAATAACATAAGCACGCAACATATCCTCCAATATTTGAATGGTCCTCTCCGTTTGTCCATCCATCTGCAGGCTGAAAGTGGTACTAAGGCATACCTTAGTTCCTAAACCTTTCTAAAATGACTTCTAAAAGTGAGATGAGAATAGAGTACCATGATCCAAAATGATAGAAACTGGAGTACCATTCAACTTTACAATCTCTGCAAGATATAACTTAGCATAATCCTCCACCAAAAAACTAGTCCTCACTGATAAGAAGTGAGTGGAGTTGGTCATTCAATCCACAATGACCAAAATAGAATCACATTGATTCTGAGACCGGGAAAGACCAGTGATGAAATCCATATTAATTTCCTCCCATATCCATTCAGACAACTCAATCTCTTGGTACAAACCCTCGAATCTTAAGTGCTCAACTTTTATTTGTTGACACACTATACACTTAGCCACAAAGCTAGCCATATCTTGTTTCATATTATTCCACCAATAGAACTCCCTAAGATCATGAAACATCTTCATAGAATTGGGATGAATAACATAACGTGATCTATGAGCCTCGACCATAATCCTTTCCCTTAATCCATCGACATTAGGAACACATAGCCTCTCTTGGTACCTCAAGATACCATTACCACCAATTGCAAAATTGACAACCTTTTATAGACTCACACTACTCTTAATCTTCATCAAATTAGGATCTAACATTTGTTTTTTCTTTATCTCAATAACAAGAGATGACTGCAATACCTAATACACAAATACACCACCATCACTAGAGTCTGTGAGACAAACTCCAACACTAGCCAAATGGTGAATGTCCTTTACCAAATCCTTCTTATACTTATCCACATGAGCTAAACTCCCCATGGATAACTTGGTAACAGCATCAGCAACTACGTTAGCTTTACCTATATGATAATGAAGACTCATATCATAGTCCTTTCATAACTCAAGCTATTTCTTTTGTCTGAGATTCAACTTCTTCTAAGTAAACACATACTGAAGGCTCTTATGATTATAAAAGATGTCAATATGAACCCCATAGATATAGTGTCGCCACATCTTCAACCCAAATACAATGGCTAAAAACCCCAAGTCATGAGTAGGGTAATTCTTCTCATAAACTTTTAATTGCCTAAAAGCATAGGCCACCACCCTATTGTATTGCATGAATACCCAACTAGCCTAATAGGAGAAGCATCACAATACACTACAAAACTATCATTACCCTTGGGCAAGGTTAAAACTAGAGCTGAAGTCAATTTATCCTTCAACTTCTAAAAACTACCCTCACATGCATCCGACCACAATAATTTGACCTTCTTCTGGGTTAACTTAGTCAATGGGGAAGCTATAGTCAAAAAACATTCCACAAATCTCCTATAGTAACTAGCTAGACCCAAAAAACTCTAAATATCATTTAGAGTCATAGGTCTAGGCCATTTCTTAACCACCGCAGCCTTTTATGGATCCACCACTATCCCTTCACCAGAGATAACATGACCAAGAAAAGTCACAGCTTTCAACCAAAACTCATACTTAGAGAACTTGGCACAAATGATGATACTTCAAGGTTTGCAATACAACATGGAGGCAATCAACATGATCTGCCTCACTCTTAGAATAGACCAATATGTCATCAATAAAGACAATAACAAACAAATCTACGAACAAATAGAAAACCCTATTCATCAAATCCATAAAAGTCGCGGGGGTGTTGGTCAACCCAAAATACATAACTAGGAAATTATAGTGACCTTACCGAGTCCTAAAGAAATTCTTCGGGATATCTACTCTCGTATCTTAAGTTGATAATAACCTAACCTAAGATCAATCTTAGAAAACACTTTGCACCTTGAAGTTGATCAAACAAATCAATGATCCTGGGAAGAGGATACTTATTTTTTATGGTCACCTTTTTCAACAGGTGATAATCAATGCACATTCAAAAGGAACCATCCTTTTTATCACAAACAACATGGGAGCACCCCAAAGAGACACACTATAATGGACAAAACCTTTATCTAAGAGATCCTTCAATTGCTCTTTAAGCTCATTCAACTCCGTTGGAGCTATTCTATAAGGAGGGATAAAAATTGGATGAGTGTTCGGAACAAGATCAATCCTAATTTCAATTTCCCTATCAGGAGAAATACCAGGAAGGTCATCAGGAAAGACCTCAGGAAATTCATTAACCGCGGAAATAGATTCTAGAGAAGGACCTCCTAAGTTAGAATCTCTAACTCTGACCAAATGGTACAAACACCCTTTAGAAATCAACTTTCGGGCTCTAAGATATGAGATGAACTTCCCTTTAGGCACAAAAGAAGCCTCTTCCTAGACAATGATGGGCCCTTTAGGGAATTTAAATGTGACCTTATGGGTCCAATAATCTAAGGAAGCATAGCACAAATGCAAAATCGACCATGTCCAACTCTATGAAGTCTACCAAAGTTTCTCTACTACTAACAGATACCATATACCCCTATAGATTCTCTTAACAACCACAGAGTCTCCTACCGGGGTAGAAATAGAAAAAGAAACCAACAAATACTCAGGACTAAAACAAAAATGTACAGCCACAAATGGGGTCACATAAGGGAGAGACGACCTTGGATCAAGTAAATAATACACATCATGGGAGAAAAGTTTCAACATACCCATAATAACATCCAAGGTTTCTTGGACTACTGGCGAGTAGTAATTTCATATAACTAATTTTGGCCAGTGCCAGTACCAAAAATAAAAGTAGAAGCAGAAGCAGCACCCTTCGATGCAGGACCAGATGAAGTATTAATAGGGGCCCTGTTGGCCCAATAAGCCACTAGAGAGGGGCACTCTCACTGCATATGAATCTGACCATATCTAAAACATCTGTTCCTCCTCTTTTTACACTAGCCACAATGATGTTGACCATAAAACCTACAAAAAGGGTAGGATAGAGCCGACTGAGCCCACTTCAATCTTAGCCACTTACCACTATCCCTACCACTTTTCTCAGAAGGCCTAAATTTCTTTCCTTAATTATTACTAAACTCAACTTGTTTTTTTTTCTCAACCTTCACTTGTTGGATATACAAAACTAATCTAGAGATATCCATGTCTTTGATCAACAAAGTCACCTTACTCTCAAGGACCAACTCACAAATAGTCTTAAAGTAAACTTACGCATTTTAGCCCTCATGCTAGGAACAATCTTCGGAGCATACTGAGCTAATTGATGAAACTTCAACGCATACTCCTTGATGGATATCTTTCCATACCTCAGGTTAACAAACTCCTCTGCCTTTGCTTGTTGCAACTCTTAAGGAAAGAAGCAGTTCAGAAATGCATCAAAGAACTCCTCGCACAAAGATAACTCATCAACATCACCCCTTCCCTGATCCCATGCTTTAAACCATTGGTACACCATATCCTTCAGCTAATAGGCTGCAAACTCTACCTTTCCACATTAGTGGCATGCATAACTCTAAAAAAAATTTCCATCTCAAACAAAAAGACTTGAGGATCCTTTTCTACCTTAACACTAGTAAAGGTTGCAGGACTTATCCTCATGAAATGTCCAACCCTTATGGCCTCAGAAGATAGAGTAACAGATGCACCACGCTCAACCTAAGAAGCCACCAACTAAGCAATCATACGAATCAACTGATAAAACTCAAAATTCATCATTTTAGCCTGAGGAATTGGGAAGAACTAGAGGGAACTGGTGGACTTCCAGAACCATCAGGAACCAAACCTCTAGACCAAGTCTAGACTCCATAAGTTGGATAAGCTCCATCTAGATTATCCTCGATCCAGGCAGAAAGGTTTTCCTAAACATTAGATCTTCTTGGAGTCATGATCTAAAAGGTAAGCAAATAGAAATTAGAGGAATCCAAGACCTTAGACTCTATAGCTAGAGATAAAACCACAAAAAAGGAAAATATTCTAAATTATCTTATAGCCTCTCTTTTATAAGTGTGGCGCGCTATACACCCATAAAAGAAACTCTACTTGACACGGCTTTATGGATACCCAACTGACCATGAACCAAGCCTCTGATACCAACTTGACACAACCTGACATTGGGCCTTGTAGTATGGGCATCTCAAGATAATAAAGATCGAATATTTCCCTATAATCTAACCTAACCATCATAATAATCCATAAGTGCCAGATGAACTCTAACTATATAATAAGATAGCAAAAACAAGACTAATAATCATCACTTATGAAGGGACTAATCAATTTATTAATATCAACATACTAAACTAACATTTTCAAGTTGACAATTATACACAAAGCCTCTACAAATTAAAAGTCAATAATATATCAAGAAATGACCCTGATAATAGCCAAAACCAAGTCTAAAACAAGTCTATGACATAAGATATAAAAACCATAAAATGTATGCCTTTTGAAGAATGGAAGCTCACCATTTCAAAGTCAACCCATGAATAGTTCGAACACCTAGTCACTATGTAGGAAGACAAGAAGAAGCTCCAGCCCATGTGTGATATGGGGACACAACATTTGGAGACGGTTAGTGGTAGGAGCGCAAGTATATAACTTAAGGATAAGGATAAAATAATGTAATTATTCAAAACCAAGTCAAACCATCATAATCATCCATATTTATATACATAGGCATATATGTATACATGTATAGATACATAAAATGCTAAAAAGAAAACATGGCTTAGCATGCTTTTTGAAGCACCGAATCATAATACATGAGGTAGAGGACTCTAACCTTTTACTTATGTAGATTAGGAAGTTTAAACTTATCAGTTGCATTAAACAAGAGGACTCTAACCTCAAGCCATCGTATTAAGCAAGTGAACTCTAACCACAAGTTGTTTTATCAACCAAGTCAACTCAAACCACAAGTCGTTGCATTAGACAAGTAGACTCTAACCATAAGTCGTCTTTTAAAGTAAGTGGACTCTAACCACAAACCACCGTGTCCATTACTAGTCAATATTGGGACTCTAACATCCATTCATATCCACTTAGTTCAATATTCAAGGACTCTAACCCACTTAGCCAATTCAAGTCATCAAGGATACAATTCAACACCATACATGACCACAAGGTCTTTATGAACCATTTTTCAATCAATCACTCTAATAGGCCAATGCCTTAGTTTCAACCACTATTCAAGTCAAATTATGGTTATCAATACCTTTACCAAACCATTCTTTATTCATTAGCATTCTTACACCAAGCTTTAGTTTAAACACAATTCAATTTCATGTTTTGGGACTTAAACCCCTTTCAACCAATAAAACCACAAAGGTTACCAATTAACCTATTACATGGCCAATAAGGCCTTTACAAATTTATTAACCGATCATTCTTACTCATTGAACCATTGCCTTAGTTCAAAACACTATTAATATGTAACTAGTTATTTCTCTTAGATATTTTCACGAATGCCTTGAGGGCATACCTTTACTATGACCAAATTCAAAGAATAAATCATCAAAATTAGGGTTACTCATGACCCATTTGTTAAACCATAATCAACAAACACCCATATGTGCAAACCATCACCAAAACATGTATAAATACAAGTTTTAAACAAGAGTAAATAATATTCTTCATTATGCATCAAAACCCTCAACATTTGGTTTCAAAACCCAATATTCAAGAATCAAAATCAATTTTTAAAACACATGATATTTGAGAAATAACAATGAGGAAAGAGTCACATGTCTTATACAAGATGATTCACAAAAGAACTTGACCCTTTTACCCTCTAGAAGAACACCTCTTGAAAACCTAACCTTCAATCTTGTTGAAAAAGTATAGAGAGTGTTTTGGAATATTTTGATCTTGTCCAAGTGAATAATGAAGGGCCAAACAATTTTATAAGTCATGGGTCATAAGGTTTAGGGGTGGGAAAAGTCAAAAATACCCTCAACTTAAAAGCTGAAAATTGAACCCAAGAGGGTATGACTAACCTTACACAAACCATACCCTAGGGTACGAGTGGTACCCTAACTCGTACCCTAGGCCTTACCTTGGACCTTTAAACTGCCCAATATATGACCATGCTAGGATAACTCGTACCTTAAGGTATGAGAATTACCCTACAACTCGTACCATTGGCAAATTATATTAGGTTAAGCTCAAGACATCATACAATTTGTCAACTTATGACTAGTACCCTATCATACGACTTGGGTGAGGCTAGACCGTACCTTGAATAGAATGTAACCTACCCTACACTGCCTAACATATGAGAAAATGGGCCAAATTCATACCATAGCACACGAGTGGTATGCCCAAACTATACCTTGTCCACAAACTCAGATTAGGGAATTTTTCTAAGGGTTCAAAGCCAAGGTATTTCACATTTACTAACTACCATTTGAAAGATATAGTGTATCTATGGTACGAGGAATAGAAGCAATCTTAGGGAGATGATGTTGTCTCTACACTGTAGGATAATTTTTCTACACCTTTTAAGACCATTTCTTTCCTCAAGAGCTAAGGGAGGAAAAGGCAAAAGAGTTTGTTAACATGAAACAAGGAAAGATTTCAGTCAAGGAGTACTCCTTGAAGTTCCACCAATTATCTCAGTATGTTCCAGATTAAGTATCTAGCATGAAGGCTAGAATGAGGAAGTTTGCTTCTGAGTTATCCCGAGATTTGATTTTATAGAGTAAGGAAGCTTTGTTATACAAGGACATGGACATCTCTCGATTGGTTGTGTACATATAGTATGATACAAGCATAAAGAGCACAAGGATTACAAGGTCTCGTAGAAGGTTTAAGATTCGAATTGTCAAAGGATTAAATCTCAGATTTGAAAGTACTTGAAGACCTTTTGGAACCATTACAATGCCTTGTCAAAGTGAATAAAGGAAGAGGGTCCTTACACTCAAGAGGAACCTTTTAATAAGGGCTTGATGGACTTTTTACACTCCAAAATAACAATCCATAGGAGCCCTTTTCTAGGCCTCTCATTAAGGGCATTTGTGTCATTTGGTTATAATAAGTATAAATAGGTACTTTAGCTCTTATTTTCTTTAGTTTTGAGATAATGAATTGAGTGAATTTTTAGATTGTAATCTTAGTGTTAGATTGTAGTCTTTCTCTTCTCCTTAAGAGAGAGGAATTCAAAATTTGACCCTTGATACATTTGAAATTGGTTTTCACTTATCTTGGGTAATTTGGCAAGAAAGGTGTGCTTGAGGAAGTGTGAGTCCTTTGGGTCATCTAATAGGAAGGTTTGAACTTCTATTGATGAGGTGTGATTGATAATTTGATACACCATCTTTTGTTAATCATTTGATAGTAGTAAGGGTCTTTCTATCTATCTTTAATTTCATGCAATTTTCTTCTTCATCTCCTTTTATTGTGTTGTTTTTCTCTTGTTTGCTTGCTGGTTTTTGATACCTTTAGTACAAATTTCGTGTATAGACTTCCTTTAGGATATCATTTGGTATCAAAACCTTGGTTAGGGTTGTTCCAACATCCCTAAATCTTGGTTTTAGTGTTCTTATCTAGAAAATCTCAACAAAAAGAGTCAAAAAATCAAAAAATACAAAAAAAAAATGTTGTCTAGTGTTGTCTTGTGTTAGATCCGAATTTAAGACTTATATCTACAAGTTTTTACTTTTTATTTGAAGTTTCTTGCACTAGATCCTTGCTCTATAGTGCCTAGGGAGTCTATATCTACTTTTAGAGTGAAGTTTGGTTGGTTTTGAGCTAGATCTACCATTGTAGTGGCTTGTTTGAAGCTTATTGGAAGGGGTGACGTTTTTGGCTTATGTTGGTGACTTGATTTATGGCTGAATTTTATTGGGTTGAGTTTGTCTTAGCATAAGGAACCTAGATCTACAAAAAAAAATAGATTTGGAGTCCATTTGCTTGTTGGTCAAACTTGGTCAACACTTGAATATTCATCTTGCTCAGCCTTGATCTTCATATCTTAGTGAAGAAGAATATTCAAAAGGTGTTGTTTGATCCAAAAAAAAAAAAGAATAAATAGAGTGAAAAGTTGTTTGTCTAAAAGCATATTCAAAGAATATTCCATTCTTCCAAGAGGAGGAGGGGACAAGGGGACAAACAAAGTACAAGTGCAATTACTAGGGGGGACCATTTCATTCCATTTTCATTTAAGACTTGAAAGAACCCTAAATTGCTTTCTTTCACCCCCAAAATCTGAAACTCTCACTTCCAAGGGATAGTGTTTGGGCCGAAATTAGGTTTTGGAAAAAATAAAAAATTCAAAAAGTGACAACCAACCACGTAGTGCCATGTCATCACTTGTGCTCAACCAAAATTCGACTCTAAAATTAGATTTCTTAGTTTCTAATCTTTGATTTTAGTTTCTTTTAAGCTAATTCTATCACTAATTAGCAACTAGTAAGTACCTACTAGGTTGGTAATTAGTCTAGAGTTCATTTATTTTGTGTCTTTGATTTTTTTGTGTGTTTTTCTCATTTTTAAGTCATAGTATTTTGTTGGTTCAAGTGCGCGGATCATTTTATTTGAGTTTTTTTAATCAAAGATTAATTCTAATCTAAAGCTTCTCATCTCTCAAGTAACTTGCTAAGTATTGTCGATTCTCCAACACTTGTGAAGCCAAGTGTGAGGTGAGGTTGGGTGTGAGTGAAGTGAGGCTTTTGAACTAACTTGTTTGCTCGTTTTGTAGGTTGTGTTGCTTGCTGGTTTTTTTTTTCTTTTTTTAGTTACAATTGACCATGGAAGCCGAGGGTTCTTTATCCCAATCCTTGGGAAATGATATAATGGGAGCCTTGAAGGCTCACTTTGAGGCCTTTGCCTAAAAAATAGAGGATAATAATGATGCTTTGAGAAGAGACTTGAAGGGTGGGTTTGACATTATAAAAGGTGATTTAGGATTCATGAGGCGTGACATAATTAGAATGAAAGCGGGGGTTGACAGACTATGTCCTCTAAAACCTCCACAAAATTCAAACCACCAAATACAAACCCATCATCAACCAAATCCAATTCCTCCTCTTCAAAAGTTAGAATCCAAGGTGAATGAGGTCAAGCCTCAAGATGGAGAGAAAATGGATGGTGGGTACAAGAAAAGTGTGTATAAAAGAGGGTAAGGGAAAGAGAAGCCACGAGTAGTGAAATTGGAAGGAAAAAAGAACACTTAATAGTGGATCTTTTCCACAAAGGAACCTTGATATTCAATAACCCAAATACTAGCATTTTTCCTAGTATTTTCTCTTCTCATGTGCAGGTTCAAGACCCTAGAATCCCCAAAGAGAAGCCGAAGGAAATTCCCTTCAAGGAAAAGTCCTAATTTTAGGACTAGTGATGAAGGAGTGGGTCCAAAGGGAAAACTTGAACTATTCCCTTATAATGTGGAGTATTAAGGCTTCCCTAACACCAAATCAAGTGAATAACACACTTCCCATGATCTACAAGGTAACAAAGCTATCTTCAACACTTCCTTGAACTTAAAATATTATGATGTGGCTAGTAGTGGCCAAAGTGGTGTAGTTTCAGATTTTCTTAGTAAAGAAGTGTGTGAATCTTTCTTTTTTAATACTCTTGGTATTGTTAGGTTGTATAAGGATCAAACTCTTGTTGTGAGTATGCAAGCACTAGTTGATCCTTTAGATGATAAAATCAATTCTTTTCATAAGAATGATTTGTGTGCAACTAGTGCTAGCACTTATAACTTGAATAAGGTTCCATTACCAAGGTACAATGGTACTTACACTCTAGTGGGCTGCCCTAGTACAAACCAAGGTAACTTGGGTACATTCTACACTCCCTTGATTTTAAAAAGTTGTGATGTGATTTCGGGTAAATCTAGTGTAGAAGTACATGCTTCCTTCTTTGATAATCCTTTGGGTAAGTGTGATACCCTAGTAAATGGAATGATTACCCTCAGTTTATTACCTTGGACACTTCACCCATTTTTGATCCCAGTGTACTAGTGGGGTGGGGAAGGGATTGTTTCGGCTTGAGCTTATTGTCCCTTGATGTTTACCTTAGCCTTATCCATTGTGATGCATATACTAAATGTTTATGGACAAAATAAGAGATTGCTGGTTCTATTTTAAAATTGTACCCCCCCCCCCTCCGACATGGTTTCTTCACACTTGATTCCTTTTTATACTACCTCTTTACCTATGATGATAACCATGATAATTTTGAATTTGTCTTGTGTAGAGGTAGGAAGTTTGGTAGCTGGTTTCCTTGTTTGAATTATAGTGATATGTGGGTGAGGTGGACCTTGAGATTAATAGAGGCACCATATTTGATGAGGTCCTTTGTAGAGGTAATAAAACAAATGTATCTTATGGTTCCTAAACCAAAGGTAGTCTTACCTTTTGGGTATAGTAAAACCATTAAGACCATTGTAGTTTCCTTATCTCTTGATATTTTCCAAAACCATCTCCTTTGTGCCATTCATGCTAAGCTTTTCATGTCACACACAAAGGACCCGTGGATGTATTTCAAATATGAACAACCTTGGTTTGTTGATATATGTGATGATTTTGGGTTGCACTCTTCTTTCTTTGATGTCAGTCTTAGTCATGTCTTTTGTAATGCTTGTAATAAGTGTTTCATGATTATAACAAAGGATTATTGGCTATATTCCAAAAGTATATCCCTTTGGCATATTTGTATAATTTTGGCACTAATGCTAACCCTCCTATCATAAGGATTATGTGCTTGTTGTCCCTCTCTTTGGTTTGGTAAGGCATGAATTTGAGGTCAAATTCTTTTCAAGATGGAGAGAATGATACAAGCATAAAGAGCACAAGGGTTACAAGGTCTTGTAGAAGGTTCAAGTTTTGGATTATCAAAGGATCAAGTCTCGGATTTACAAGTACTTGAAGACCTTTTGGAACCATTACAAAGCGTTGTCAAAGTGAAGAAATAAGGAGGGTCCTTACACTCAAGAGGCACCTTTTATTAAGGGCATGATGGACTTTTGACACTCCAAAAATAACACTCCATAGGAGCCCTTTTCTAAGCCCCTCATTAAGGGTGTTTTTGTCATTTGGTTGTAATAAATATAAATAGGCACCTTAGCTCTTATTTTCCTTAGTTTTGAGATAGTGAATTGAGTGACTTTTTATATTTTAATCTAGTGTTAGATTGTAGTCTTTCTCTTCTCCTTAAGAGAGGGAAATCCAAAATTTGACCCTTGATATATTTGAAATTGGTTTTCACTTGTCTTGGGTAATTTGGCAAGAAAGGTGTGCTTGAGGAAGTGTGAGTCCTTTGGGTCACCTAAGAGGAAGGTTTGAACTTCTATTGATGAGGTGTGATTGATGGTTTGATACACCATCTTTTGTTAATCATTTGGTAGAAGTAAGGGTCTTTTTATCAATCTTTAATTTCATGCAATTCTTTTTCTTCATCTCCTTCTATTGTGTTATTTTTATCTTATTTGCTTGCTTGTTTTTTTTACCTTTAGTATCAATTTTGTGTGTAGCCTTTCTTTAGGCTATCACAGTACGTTGTGGAAGAGAAGAAGAAGCAGTTATAAATAGGGGAGAGGCAGAGTAAGAAGTTTAGATTTTTTAATTAGTATAAAGGTTAACAGAAGAGTGGCAAGGATGGTGGAAAGTGGTCCAAAAAAAAGTGGGGCAATTCTAGGGCCTACTCGATGGCTAGTGCTCTCTACCTAAAGTTATCTGGTGATAGCATTTTTAGGGTGGCGATAGTTATAAGGCATAGGGTGCCCAATCTTAGGCTAGTGGGGGCCAATCAGCTTCATTTTATCTTTTCTACAGATTTTATTGTCGATTGCAGTAGGGTTTCTATAATGATGAAAGGGACAAGTGTTTTAAGTATGGTCAGCCACGGCATATGCTTAGAAACTGCCCTATGGGTAATGTTTCTTCTGGGGAAAACAAGGTCTTTGTTTCCTCTTCATCAGCTCCAGTACCAACAAGTGCCTTATCTGGCTTTGAAACTGGTCGGAATAGTCTCTATGCTCTCACTACCCCTCAAAATTCTGAGGCATCACCTGATGTTGTTACTGGTAAGATGAAACTATTTTTCCGTGATATATACTAGTTACTTGATCTGGGGTCCACTCTTTCTTATGTGACCCTATTTGTGGCTATGTATTTTGCTTTCAGTCCTGAGTGTATTTTGAACTCTTTTTCTATTTCTACCCTAGTGGGTGAATTTGTGGTAGCTAGAAGAGTCTATAGGGTATGTGTTATATCTGTTGGTGGTAGAGAAACTCGGGTAGATTTGATAGAGTTAGAGTTGGTAGATTTTGATGTCATGTAAGGAATGGACTGGTTTCACTCATGCTATGCCTCCTTAGATTGTCGAACCCTTAAGGTCATGTTTAAATTTCCTAATGAGCCAATCATTAAGTGGGAAAGGAGTTCTATAGTGCCTACAAGAGGTTCTTATAATATCTTAGAGCTTGAAAGTTGATTTCCAAGGGGTGTCTCATTTGGCTTGGGTAAAAGATTTTAAATCGTAGAGACCTTCTTTGTATTTTGTCTTTGTGGTGAATGAATTTCTTGAGGTCTTCCTTGATGATATTCTTGGTGTCCCTCCCAATAGGGAGATTGATTTTGGGATTGATCTTGTTTCGGAAACTTGTACTATCTTTATTCCCTAATATAGAATAGATCCAGCTAAGTTTAAAGAGTTTAAGAAGAAACTAAAGGATCTTTTAGACAAGGGTTTCATCCATCATAGTGTGTCCCCATGGGGTGCGCCTATTTTGTTCAAGTACAAAAAGGATGGTTCCCTTTGGATATGTATTGATTATTGATAGTTGAATAAGGTGACGGTAATGAATAAGTACCTTTTTCCAAGGATAGATGATTTGTTTGACCTGCTTTATGGTGCTAAATATTTCTCTAATATTGGTCTTAGGTCTGGTTATCATCAGTTAAAAATTAGAGAAGTAGATATTCCTAAGACTGTCTTCTGAACCTAGTATGGTGAATATGAGTTCTTAGTTATGTCTTTTGGTTTTACTAATGCCTCAATAGCATTTATGGACTTAATGAACAGGGTCTTCCATCAGTGTCTGGCTTTATTCATCATTGTATTCATAGATGATATTCTGGTGTACTCTAAGAGCGAGGCAGATTATGTCGATCATTTTTGCATCATGTTGTAGACCTTGAAAAACTAACAGTTGTGTGCCAAATTTTCAAAATGTGAATTCTGGTTGAGTGTTGTCACTTTTCTAGGTCATGTTATTTCTAGTGAAGGGATTATGGTGGACCCCCATGAAGTTGCAGCAGTTTAAAAGTAGCCTAGGCCCATGACTCCAACTGATATTTAGAGCTTCTTGGGTTTAAACAGTTACTATAAGAGGTTTGTGGAATATTTCTCAACTATAGCTACCCCGATGACTAAGTTGCTCAAGAAGAAGGTGAAGTTCTTACAGTCTAATGCTTGTGAGGGTAGTTTTAAGAAGTTAAAATATAAGTTGACTTCAGCTCTAGCTTTGACCTTATCTGAGGGTAATGATGGGTTCATGGTTTATTATGATGCATCCCGTATAGTACTTGGTTGCATTTTGATATAGCATGGCAAGGTGATAGCTTATACCTCTAGATAGTTAAAGGTGCACGAGAAGAATTACCTAACTCATGATATGGAGTTGTTAGCTATGGTGTTTGCATTAAAGATCTGGCATCACTATTTGTATGGAGTACATGTGATATCTTTTATAATCATTAGAGCCTGCAATATGTTTTCACCTAGAAAGAACTTAATATTAGGAAACGAAGATGGCGTAAGCTGCTCAAGAATTATGACATGAGCCTTCACTATGCCCGAAGTAAAGCTAACGTGGTTAGTGATACTCTTAGCAAGTTATCCATGAGGAGTCTAGCTCATGTGGGTGAAGGGAAGCAGGAGTTGGTTAAAGATATTCACCATTTGCCTAACCTTGGAGTTTATCTCTTGGACTCTAAGGATGGTGGTTCATTTGTGCAGAAAGTAGAGCAGTCAACTCTTGGTATGGAAATAAATGAGAATCAAGTGTTGGATCCTATCTCAATAAGGATCAAGGGTGATGTAGATGGTCATAAAATGATGAACTTTGAGATTAGGGGTGATGGTACCTTGCGGTACCAAGAGAGGTTATGTATTCCCAACATAGATGGATTGTGAGAGAGAATCTTGGCTAGTTATCCATGGAAAGTCTAGCTTATGTGGATGAGGAGAAGCGAGAATTAGTGAAAATACTCACTGTTTGTCTAACGTTGGAGTTTGCCTCCTGGACTATGAGGATGGTGGTATTTTGTGCAAAATGTGGCGCAGTCATCTCTTGGTACTGAAATAAAAAAGAAATAGGTATTGGATCCTGACTTGATAAAGATTAAGGGAGATGTAGGTCACCAAAGGGTAATGGCTTTTAAGATTGATGGCAATGGTATTTTGAGGTACCAAGGTAGACTATGTGTTCCCGACGTCGATAGATATCGAGAAAGGATTTTAGCTGAGGATCATGGGTCATTTTATACTATTCATCCTAGTTCAACAAAGATGTATCATGATCATAAAGATATTTATTGGTGGAATAACATGAAGCGAGTGTGGCCAATATTGTGGCTAAATGAATAGTGTGTCAACAAGTGAAGGTTGAGCACTTGAGGCCAGGTGGGTTTTCTTAAGAGATTGAGTTGCCTGTATGGAAATAGGAGGAAACCAATATGGATTTTGTTATCGATTTTCCATGGTCTCGAAATCAGTTTTATTTGATTTGGGTCATTATGGATAGGATGACTAAGTCTACTTACTTTTTGCTAGTGAGGACTAATTATTCGGCTGAGGATTGTGCCAAGTTATTTCTTGGGTAATAGTGAAGTTACATGGTGCTCCAGTTTCTATCATTTTGAATCATGGTTCTCAGTTCTCATCTCACTATTGGCGATCATTTCAAAGAGGTTTGGGAACTAAGGTGAGCCTAGTACTACTTTTCACCTACAGAAGGATGGGCGGGTGGAAAGGATAGTTCAAGTCTTAAAAGATATGTTTTGGGCTTGAATTATTGCTTATGGTGGTAGTTGGCTTGATTATTTGCCTCTCATAGAGTTTGTGTACAATAATTATTATCACTCTAGCATTGGTATGGCTCCTTTAGAGGCATTGTATGGTAGGAGGTTTCGTTCTCCTAGTTGGTGGTATGAAGTTGGTGAAAATAAGTTGTTCGGTCCTGACTTAGTTTACCAAGCCATGGAGAAACTGAATGTGATTCATGATAGTCTTAAAACCTCCCAAAATTTCCAAAAGTCCTATGTAGATGTGGGACATAGGGAGTTAGAGTTTGAGGTTGGTAATTGGGTCTTCTTAAAGGTATCTCCTATGCAGGGGGTGATGTAGTTTGGTAAGAAGGAAAAGCTCAGTCTTCATTATGTTGGTTCGTACATGGTTTTGACAGGGTTGGTTGTGTTGTTTATGAGTTGGATTTGCCTCCTAGTTTCAGTTCCATTCACACAGTGTTTTATGTGTTAATGTTGAAAAAGTGTATGGGTGATTCATTGCTGATTATGCCTATCAAAGATATTGGTATTTTGGGTTCCTTGTCTTGTAAGGAAGTCCCTATTTAAAGTTTGGATGGATAAGTTTGTCGAATGTGGACGAAGGACGTAGCTTTGATAAAGATTTTATGGAGAAACCATAAGGTTGAAGAGGCCACCTAGGAAGCCGAAGAGGACATAAAGTCCAAGTATCCATTCTTGTTCTCCGCCCTGGATAATCATGCCTAAGGTATGTGTTATTCTTAGAGGCATATGGATTCCAATCATTTTTGTGTTTTCATGACCCATCATTCGAGGATGAATGATCCAAGTGGGGGAGAATGTAATGCCCCTGATTTTTGGCCCTTGAAAATTCTTGAGCCTTGGGCTCACTACCTTGGTTATAACTAAATCCCCAGAGTCATATGGTTTCTTGAAAACTCATTGGGATGCGTCATAACCAAACTAGTAGGTTTATGGCTTGGTTCTACTTTGAGTATGAGTGGATCACTATAAGCCACTCGTACTAAGAGTCGTGAGGATATGTTACGAGTCGTAGGTTTAAATCGTAGGATGTCCAGTGTTCAAATCATTTGGGTTCAATGTTGGTCATGACTATACCTTACAAATAATAAGATCTCATTATGAGTTGGTTGGTGGAGTCGTAAGGTGGGTAGTGTATGGGGTCCCTAGTCACTATCTTGGTTATGACTTATGGTCACAAGTCGTAAAGGTATGGGAACGAGTCAAGGGATCGACTCGTAACCAAAGGCAGAAATTTCCAAATTTTAAGTTGAGGGTATTATGGACATTTCTATCATTAGCTATCAAATAACTTCTTAGAACACTCCCAAATCCTTAATGTCAAGAACACCTAGGGTTTTCATTAATAACATCAATTGGGGTGTTCAAGGGTGATTTCTCTCCATACTTCTTGGTGTTTTAGGCATGTTACTCTTCCCTCATTGTCAATTTTATAAAATCATGTGATTTGAAGTATTATTCATGGAATATTGATGTTAGGTTTTGAACTATGGGTTGAGGGTTTTTAATTTGAATTGTTTAAATGATTCTTCCATGTTATCAAAAAAACTATTGTATTTAAATTTATGATTGATAAATGCATTGGGCTGCATGGGAATGGTGGACGGAAATAGGAGTACAATGGAATCCCCAAAGTGATTGTTTTGGTATGGAAATTAATAATAAACTCCACCCATTTTCATAATTGCTTTTGGTTTATACATTATCACATGGCTTGGCTTGTTTTTTGAAACTAATGCCTGAAATAAATGGTTAAATGGTTAAGGATGGTTTTGAAAACTTTGTGGGGTACACAGGAATCCCCCAAGTAATTTTAATAATGGAGTCTATGGAGTACATGAGAATCCTCTAAGACCTGGCTTAATGACATTGTTTTCAAGCTATTGTCGGTAGGACGATACTACTTAATAATACCATGATATTTAACTCTTGGAATTGGTGGATTGGCTATGTGTTAAATGTTTTAATTGGGAAATAATGGGGGGTTTCATATCTAGCTGTGAAGGTGTGAGTCTAAAGGATGGACACTAGAAACTCATGTTTGCCGACATGAGGGTTGGTCTTGATGACCATGTGCTTACGGGGTACAAGGGAATCCCCTAAGCCTATATATGTATTTATGTATCATGGAGGGCGAAGGGTACAAGATAATCCCTAGCCATCTATGATATCTCTAGTTCATGGGGCTACATGCATTGGGTCCCATTCGGGGGTAACATTGTACCCATATAGCCCGTGGGTGGACTTATGATGGTAAAGCTACATAACCTAGGTAAAATGTTTTAAAGTTCATGCTAAACCTTGTTCGCTATCCCGACACTTCTATATATATATATATATATATATATATATATATATTTATATATTTGTATTTGCATATGGTTATATGCATTGTTTTGACTTGGTTTTGGATTGATGATATTACTTTATCCTTATCCCTGAGTTACATGTTAGCGTTCACCCCGCTAACTGTCTTTGGATGTTGTATCCCCACGCGATATACGAATTAGCTATACTTCGACGTGGTGATTCGGGCTTTGTAGACTCCCTAGGATGAACTGCTCCAATACCACTTTTATCACTCCTCTGATCCCATTGAGATAAATAGGCACTTAATGCCCGAAATACCCAATAGAACAAACCTATAACCTATGTTTATTGTGCATATAACTGTGATAATTATAAAGCTTTGATACATATAGGTAATATGCCTTGGTAAAAAGACTAACATAGATAGACCTAAAATAAATTTACATGACATGGTCTTTGAGGCCTCAATTATGAAAGACAAGACAAAACTACTCTTTACTTTGATATTAGTTTATAAAGCCTCTAAGATATAGATGCCTAGTATAGGTCGGGATAAGTCCCTGCCATACCCTTAACAGTAATACAATATCCAAATATATTCTAATGATTTGACAAGATTTGAATTGGCCAGGAGCTCACCAAAAGTTGTTGAGTATCCTCTACTTTTATTAGGGAGATCTACTAGTTGTCGTACATGTACCTGTACCGTGAAACACAACACCCCACATGCAAGACGTCAGTACAAATAAATAAACTAAATATGTAAGGCATAAAGTAGTGATATGTAAGTAAAAGCTCAAATAAAATCAAGTACAAATGCATAGATAAGGATAAGATACCACCTTTGCTTATACTTGTGGAATCATATATATTGTATTTCTTTCTTTACTTTACTCTCTTTTACTTTATAAACTTTAAAAGACACGTTATATAATGACTAGTTGATCTGTGGTAGAAGATGATAACTCATTCATGGCATTTTAATCGTTGGGATATGGTCCTAATAAATATGCAAATTGGGATTAACCATGCTAGTTATTATAATCCCTGAGATGCCTCCCATAAATACATAAATTGGGATCGTCCCATGCTAGGTATTATAACCCCAAAGCTTCCACCCATAAATATATAAATTAGGATTGGCCTATTATAGAATTTTTCCCCTGAGATACCACCCACATGAATATTTACTCACTTTTGGGATCGACCTATGCTAGGCTTTTAGCCCCTGAGCTAACACCCGTAATTGCACAGATTCACTTTTTCATGTTTTATTAATCTTAGATATTTTTAATTTGGTGTCATAACATTATTGAACTTTGGAACTGTGGATTAAAAGAAGAAGACGTATGAACAACATGATTGAGGCAACTACAATCACATAGGAAATATCAAAGCAGTAACACATAGAAACATATATGACACAATAAACCTCATTGGGCATAAGACATATTCACAAATGATCCTTGAAGACATGTGGCAAGTAAAGGCATAAGAACATCTAACAAATAAGCCATAAGGTGTATAACTAGTGAGAATGTGATCTTACATAGTATACAATAATTATGGCAGATTAAAGTGATCTCACATAGATAGAAATTATGGCGACACATATCTTATACCCACCAAATAAGGGTGATTCTTTAGTAGATCCACATAGCCATTGTTAGTACTTGTGGTACGGTATTGACACCCTTCCAACTAGGGTTACAGGTTGGACCCCAATCAGCTCATTTGGGGCATGTTGAATAGATGATAGCTTCCACAGTCTCAATCCAGTATTCAGCTCAGTATTCAGTTATAATTTTGTTTGACCATAGCATACATATATCAGTCCTCCAGTTATCAGTCTTTCAGTTCATAGATTATGTCAAAACATATTTTGATGCTTGGTCATGCATTATCAGTCTTTACAAATTTTATGTAGTCGCACTCATTATCTCACGCTATTCATACAGCTAGTTATTATTCATGTATATGATCCATGTTTATCAACCTAACCTCATTTAGCATACCAGACATTCAAAGTAATGATCGCATACTTGTTTCTTGCGCTATGATGTTTCATATCATGGGTTTGAACGCTCAGGTTCCCGATCGTACCTAGATATCCCAATGTACATGCTGAGTCCTCATGTTCTGAGGACCGTTACATTTATTTCAATATGTTCAGTTCAGCAGTAAGTCAGAGTTAGGTTGGGACTTTTCCCATCAACTCTACAGTCAGACTGTTTAGAGGCTTTCAGACTAGTACAGACAGTCAGTTAGTTTTCCGTTGTTATTATCAGTCATTTTATTAGTATTATCAATATTGTTTTATAGACATTATCAAAACTATGATTTAAAACCTTATGGCATCTATCAGTTAAATTTCGTGTATGATCTTTTATTATCAATTTTACCCAATGCTCACAGCAAGTACCACTATCATAGGTTATCTTGTGGTCACTTATTACCATAAGCACCATATAATGCCCAGGGTGTACTCTCAGGGAATTACAAACTTGATATCAAAGCCCAAGTTTTATAGTGTCCTAGGGAGTCTAAAAGTCGTGCCAAATAGAGTCTTGTACGTGGGTGTGAAGTACGCCACACTTATGGACAAGAGGCTACAAGACGTTTTAGGAAAAGTTTCCCTTCTTTCAATGTTCATGTCATGTGATTGGGCATGATCTTAATTTAAAAACTTCTTATAATCCAATTTACTTTCCATTTATAGAACATGCCTCCTAGAAAGGCTAACGAAAGGAGAAATGGGAATCAGCCCGCACCTTCACCTATTCAGGTAGATCCCCTAAACGTGCTTATCTCTCATGTCGAATTCAGAGAGGCATGCACTACCTTAGCTCATTCAGTAGTAGCCCAGAATAATTAAATAGCTGTCATTTTAGTCATTTCTATGGATAATACCACCGCAGCTAGGATTTAGAATTTTACCCGAATGAACCCTACTCTATTTTAGGGATCTAAGTCAGATAAGGATCTGCAGGAATTTCTCGACATGGTTCAAAAGATAACTGTTATTATATGTGTGAATTCTAGTGAAAGTGCAAAGTTAGGTGCTTACTAGTTGCAGGATGTTGCTCACACCTGGTATAAGTAATGGAAGGAAGATAGAAGGGCAGATATAAGGCCTGTTGAATGAAAGGAGTTTGCTATAGCTTTATAGATAGGTTCTTTCCTATGGAGTTAAGGAAACATAAGGTGTAAGAGTTTATTAATCTGAGGCAGGAAAGCATAAGTGTGAAGGAGTATTCTCTTAAGTTTACTCAGCTAGCCAGGTATGCTTCTAATGTTGTGTCTAATGACAGGTCTAAGATGAGTAAGTATGTCTCAGGTGTGGCTAATAGCATGGTCAAGAAGTGTAGAACCGCGATGTTAATTAAAGAGGTGGACTTATCCCAGTTGATGGTCCATGCTTAATATATTGAGGAGCAAAAAGTATAAGGAAAGAGAGAGGAAAATAAGAGAGATAGAATAGGTATCTTCAGTTATACTCAGCTGAGGTCAGAGAGTGGTAACCGTCCTCAATTCAATTAGAAATCTTTATCCCCATCTCCATCTTCAGCTAGTGCACTAGCACCAAATCCCAAAAATGATAATTGGGATAGGGCGCCAAGATCTAAGCCCCATGGAAGTGTGAACAACGGTCGCACAAATCCCCTCTGCTAGAAATGTGATAGGAACCACCAGGGTGTGTAGAGCTGGCAGTGATGTATGCTTTGGGTATGGCAAGACAGGACACAGGCTCAGGTATTTCCCACAGAGCAGTTAGCAGAGTCAGTCCAGTCATCCCCTAGTTTCATTTGGTCACCCGACTCAGTAGGGTGCTGCTTCCAGTGCCACCAGTGGTCAGCTCCCAAATAGATTGTATGCCCTTTAGTCCCGACAGGATTAGGAAAATTCTCCTGATGTGGTTACTGGTACGTTGCAGGTCTTTTATTTATATGTTTATGCTTTATTAGAACCCGAAGCTTCTCTTTCTTTTGTAACTCCCTACATAGTTGTTAATTTTGGAGTCAGTCCTGAGACTTTAGTAGAACCCTTCTCAATGTACACCCTAATCGGTACCTCTATTGTAGCCAGACAGGTATACAGGAACTGTCCAATCACAATATCCCATAAATTCACCTCAGTAGATCTCATAGAGTTAGAGATGACTGATTTTAATGTCATTCTCGGCATGGATTAGCTCCATTCATGCTATGCTTCAATTGATTGTAGAAATAGAGTTGTTCGTTTTCAGTTTCCAAATGAACTAGTCCTTGAATGGAAAGGTAGTACTTCAGTATTTAGGGGTCAGTTTGTTTCATACCTAAGAGCGAGAAAAATGATATCCAAAGGGTGTGTATACCATCTTGTATAAGATAAAGATTCTAGTTCAGATACTCCAAATCTCGAGTCAGATTCAGTAGTAAGGGAATTTTTATATGTGTTCCCTGAAGATCTTCCTGGAGTTCCTCTTGAGGATGAAATTGACTTTGGAATAGACCTACTTCTAGATACCTAGCCTATCTCTATTCTGCCATACAGAATGGCTCCAGTAGAACTCAAAGTATTGAAAGAATAATTAAGAGACCTTCTAGATAAGGAGTTTATTAGGCCCAGTGTTTCCCCATAGGGCTCTCCAGTCCTTTTTGTGCATAAGAAAGATGGTTCTCTTCGTATTTGTATTGATTATCATCAGTTGAACAAAGTCACTATCAAGAATAAGTACTCGCTCCCTAAAATCGATGACTTGTTCGACAAAATTTAGGGTGTCTGTTACTTCTCTAAGATAGACCTCAGATCCGGCTATAATCAGCTCAGAGTCAAAGAATGTGACATTCCAAAAATAGCTTTCAGAACTTGGTATGGTCACTTTGAATTTCTAATCATGTCTTTTGGTCTTACCAATGCTCCAGCCGTTTTCATGGACTTGATAAATAGAGTGTTCAAATAGTACTTAGACATGTTTATCATAGCCTTCATAGATGAGATCCTTGTCTACTCCCAAAATGAGAGTGACCATGCAAACTATCTTAGAATTATATTACAGACACTTGGAGCCCATTAGTTGTTCACAAAATTAAGTAAGTGCGACTTTTGGCTAAGATCAGTAGTTTTTCTTGGCCATATTATTTTTGGTGATGGAATTAGAGTTGATCCTCAAAAGACCAAAGCAGTAAGAAATATGCCCAAACCTATTTTTTCATCAGATATTAGGAGTTTCTTGGGTTTGGTTGGCTATTACAGATGGTTTGTAGGAAGGTTTTTTTCTATTACATTCGCCATGTCCAGATTGACTCAGAAGAAAATCAAGTTTCAATGGTCAAATTCTTCTTAGAAGAGTTTTTAGGAGTTGAAGACTCGACTTACCTCAGCTCCCATTTTGACCTTACCAGATGGTTCAGATGGGTTTGTTGTTGACTGTGATGCTTCTAGAGTTGATTTGGGTTCTATTTTGATGCAGATAGGTAAGATCATATCTTATGTCTCTAGATAGCTTAAGCCCTATGAAATAAATTATCCTACCCATGATCTTAAGTTAGGAGCTATTGTTTTTGCCTTGAAAATTTAGACGCATTATCTGTATGGGGTGCATGTTGATATGTTCACAGATCACAAGAGTTTGTAGTATGTGTTTTCACAAAGAGAGTTGAATCTTCATCAGAGAAGATGGTTAGAATTGTTGAAAGATTATGATATGAGTGTATTATATCATCCAGGCAAGGCTAATGTAGTGGCAAATTCCCTCAGTAGATTGTCCATGGGTAGTGTGGCCCATGTTGAGGGTGAGAAGAAGAAGTTGGTTCAGGAGGTTCATCAGTTAGCTTGATTAGGCATTCATTTGGTTGACTCGGCTGAAGGTAGTGTATAGGTTTAGAATAGTTCAGAACCTTTTTTGGTTGCTGGAATAAAAGAAAAGTAAGATAGGGATCCTAGTCTAGTTAAGTTGAAAGAGAGTCAGATATCAGAAAGTAGAGGTTTTCTCCCAAGGGAGAGATGGTTTGTTGCATTGCCAGAGTATACTATGTGTTCCATGTGTAGATGACCTGAGGCAACGAATTCTTTCAAAAGCGCATGGTATGCGTTACTCTATTCATCCAGCAGCCACTAAGATGTACCGCGATTTGCGGGAAATCTATTGGTGGAATGGGATGAAGAGGGATGTTGCAGAGTTTGTAGCTAAGTGCTCTAATTGTCAGCAGGTCAAGGTTGAGCACCAAATGACTAGTGGTTCTATGTAGGAGTTTAGTATCCCCACTTGGAAGTGGGAAGAGGTGAACATAGATTTTGTGACAAGGTTGTCTCGTTCACATATTCAGCATGATTCGATTTAGGTTATTGTAGATAAAATGGCCAAATCAGCTCATTTCTTGCCTGTCCATACCTCTTATGCAGCCACGGACTATGTCAAGCTCTATATTAGAGAGTTGGTTAGGTTGCATGGAGTCCTGCTGTCCATCATTTCACATAGGGGTACTAGTTTACCTCTCACTTTTGTAGAGCTTTTCAGAAGGGTCTTGGTACCCAAGTTCATCTCAGCACAACCTTTCACCCTTAGACAGATCATTAGCCAGAAAGGACTATTTAGACCATAGAGGACATGTTGAGATATTGTGTTATCAACTTTAAGGGCAATTAGGATGACCACTTTCCACTGATTGAGTTTTCCTACAATAACAGTTATCATTGTAATATTCAGATGGCTCCATTTGAGGCGTTTTATAGAAGGAGCTGTAGATCTCCTATCGGGTGGTTTAAGGTAGGTGAGACCAAGGGACAGATTTAGTATTTGATGCATTAGAGAAGGTTCCGCTAATCAGAGAAAGGCTTAAGATAGCCCAAAGCTGATAGAAATCCTATGCAGATGTGAGGAGGAGAGATCTTGAGTTTGAGGTTAGCGACTTAGTTTATTTGAAAATCTCTCCCACGGAGGGAGTAAAGATATTTGTCAAAAAGGAAAAGCTCAGTCCCCGATATGTAGGCCCTTTCAGGATCTTGAGTTATTTTGGAAAGGTAGCTTACGAGCCTGAGTTGCCTGCAGAGTTGGCATCAGTCCATCCAGTATTCCATGTCTCTTTGATAAAAAAGCGTATTAGTGATCTAGCTGTCGTTGCTCCTTTAGAAAGCTCAGATATTTAGAACGGCCTTTCTTAGGAAGAACTCCCAGTTTAAATCTTAGATCACCAGATTACAAGCTAAAGAAAAAAAAAGTTCCCTTGGTCAAAGTTCTTTAGAGGAATCAGTCTGTTGAGGAAGCTACTTGGGAAGCGGAAGCAGACATTCGTACCAAGTACTCTCACCTATTCTTCGCAAACACAGGCTCAGCTCAAGGTAACATTTTTCCTTAGATTATCTCTCTTTCATTCTCAGTCCTATGCACGTGCTTATCTTTATGTCATTGCATGCATTCACGAATCAGTTCAGTCAGTCACCATGTTTCAGACTCAGTTATGTAATCATGTCTTCAGTCATGCATACTTAGCATGTAACCTCAGTACTTTCTAGCTTAATCAGTCTCATTCGAGGATGAATGTTCTCAAGGGGGAGACATTGTATGACCCCGTAAAATCCTAGCTCATTTCAGCTCACTCTTACATATTAAATGGGCCAAAGATTTCGAATATTTCACTAAGTGTCAAGACTTAGTCATTTCTAAAGCCCCTTAACTTTGATGAATTTATTTTTGATCTTCTTGACATTGGAAAGTTGATTTTTAAGTAGATTGATGATCGGGGTAGTCCATAGTACATCACGGGTAAGTTTCAGAAATTTCAGACTAGCATAAGGGAAAGTTTGGACGTCCAAAACAGAGGCAGCGCGCGATTAGCCCGAGACGCACCCTCCATTTCACCCCTGGAGGAGCCCACGATAGAGTCTATGGCGCGCGCTCCTTTGCGCCTAGTGTATTTTCAGCATCAGTTATGATTTTCCAAGGGCATTTAGGTCCTTTTTCCCTCACCCAATTCAGCCGAAACACGAGATTTAAGTCCCAAGAGAGCATTATTTGCTCACTATTTCACAATTCTCTCAAATTAAAGTGACCCTCTTTCAATAGCAAACCCTAATTCATCTAACATTCAAGATCAAGCTTCAAGAATTCATCAAGAACTTTCTCACTTTCACCAATTAAGGTATGTTACATGTTCATCCATGGGTCTCTTTTCACCTATGGAGTCCAAGAACCTAATTTCAATTATTAAAGTTAAGATTTTTACATGTTCCCATGAATTTTTCCTATATGTTTCCATGAATCTCAAGTTTATATCATGTTTCCATGAAATTGTAGTTGTTATTAAACCCTACATGTTTGAATGGTGTTGTTCGCTGATTTAAGCCTTACTTTGGGGATTTAGTATCAAAATCATGCTACTGCTACATGCTTTAAGAAACTATTCCCATGTTTAAGCCATGCATTACAAGTGTTTGATGAAATGCCTCAAAGAATGAGTTTTGAATATTAATTACATGTCATGTTTTCAAAGTATTGCTATGATCTTGTTGTCAATTCTATCGAGTCCTAGGGGTATGAATACCCATAACTTAATTGTTTACTTAGTCTTAGCATTGTCAGTATGCTTTCAGATATAGCATTGTCGGTTCAGTTAGTACATCACGTTAGTAAGCTTAGTTCAGTTCAGTAATTAGAGTCAGTTTAGTTGGGAGTAGGATTTAGCACCGACCGAACCTAGGGATGGGGGCTCACCTACCAGTTAAGGGTGTGACCTTTAGTAGCAGTCCCTTAGTTCCTCAACTGGCAGGTTGATATAGGTTAGATATATCAACCTGCCAGTTGAAGGTTGATAAAGTGTTTACCTGCCAGTTGAGGGTAACACATATTTTACCTTCCAAATGAGGGTGATTCTTTAGTGAATTCACACATCCATTGTTAGTACCCATGGCACAGTACTGGCACCTTTCCAACTGGGGTTACAGGTTGGACTCCAATCAGCTCATTTGGGGCATGTCGATTAGATGATTGCTCCCATAGTCTCAGCCTAGTATTCAGCTCAGTATTTAGTTATAGTTTTGTTTGACCATAGCATACAGATATCAGTTATCCAGTTATCAGTATTCAATATTTCAGTTCATGGATTATGCCAGAACATATTTTTATGCTTGGTCATGCATTATCAGTCTTTACAGATTTTATGTATTCACACTCAGTATCTCATGCTATTCATACAGCTAGTTATTATTCATGTATATGAGCCATGTTTATCATCCTAACCTCATTTATCATACCAGTACATTCAAAGTACTGACCGCATACTCGTTTCTTGCACTATGATGTTTCATATCATAGGTTCGAACTCTCAGGTTCCCGACCATTCCCAGCGTATGCATAGCAGTAACAGTGGTGAGTCCTCATGTTCTGAGTACTGTTATGTTTATTTTAGTATGTTCAGTTCAGTAGTCAGTCAGTGTTAGTTGGGGAATCGTCCCATCAACTCCACATTCAAACAGTTTAGAGGCTTTCAGACTAGTACACACAGTCAGTAAGTTTTTAGTTGTTATTATCAACCATTTTATCAGTATTATCAGTATTGTTTTACAGACATTATTAGAACTATGATTTAAAATCTTATGGCATCTATCAATTAAATTCCGCGTATGATCTTTTGTTATCAGTTTCACCAGTGATCTCATCAGGGACCAGTATCATGGGTTATCTTGTGGTTACTTGTGACTGTAAGCACCATGTAGCGCCCAAGGTCTCAGGGCGTTACATAATATTATAGTCTAAACAATAGAAACTATATCTAATGAAATGAACATGTGGATAGGAGCAATTTGGTAGTGTATTGACAGATTGTATATCCAACATACAAACACTCTTAACATGTGTAATGTAGGATCTTATTAACTCATATAAGAGAAATATGTAACGCATTGACACATTTTAAAGTACACTAGTAGTACACCATAATAATGTATCTCTTACCATGAAAATCATCTAGGACGCTCACTTTGTTCATACTAAGTTTAAGACTTCATACCAAAGGATTTGAAATAGAATAACCTTACTTACCTTGCTGCCTAACCCCAAATATTAGAATGAATTAGCCTTATTTCCTTTAAGGAATTAATATATAATATAAGTAAATATTAACAACTAATCACAATGTAATATTTGTGAAATAGTAGCTAAGCACTTAACGGGCAATAAGACTATCCATCCCTCAAACACTTGGTGTATCGCCATACCGTCCTTTTATACTTCAATATAACTCTACTTAACCATTCTATAAGGTCACCCACTTCCTACCAACAGCAATTCATACACACAACCCCTAAATAGTCCCAAAATCCTCCAACACAGTAGGAGATTACTGAATTCATGACTTTTGATCGCCATCCTCTGAGTTCATAATAAAAGCACATCTAAAATCTCTTATTGACAATCATGCCCAAGTAGAGACGAAGTGGAGCAGTAACCTTACCTTTATTGGAGAACATTCTTGTACTATCAGTCTTTAATTCATCAATAAATAATCTTTCCTTTAACTCGAATCGAAAAAAAGGAATCCAGAAGAAGTTGAATAAGGTGAACCAAACTTGAAGCGAGTTTCCTACACTTTAAACATTAAGGAAATAATTCCAAAACCTTTCATAGGCAAATTAAGTCAAAACCATTAACAGATTTACTTACATACTCTTGAGAAAATAAGAAAACTTCAAGAACCCTAGAGGGAAGATTACGGCTTTTATTTTGGAGCATGAGAGAAAATTATAGAGAATCAACATTTCTTGTGAATAAAACATGAGAAAATCAACCAAGGATAGGCATAAAGAGAACCCTTAGCTACCTCTCTTTTCTCTATTAGTTAGGACCATAAAATGGTTAATTAGTTGATACACATACTTCACAAAATAAGCTGGTCAAAAATCCAAGTAGGTGATGCATCTACTAGGCCATTCTAATTTAAATCTTATAGGCTTTTACATATTGGTCCTTGGCTTTCCATTTTCCTTTTCTTTGACTTCATACGGGCCTTAATTGATCCATTAGTCCAAGTACCTACTTGGCCCTTTTAACTTGGTCCATATATCTTAAGTAGGTGATGCACCTACTTATCACCTACTAGCTTAATGAAGTCAAGCTAGGACTACACATATTTTATTCCATATTCCAAATCTTAATCCCTTTACTTCAACTTAACCGTAGTATACACTTAGCCATTTTATACTTTAACATCAAATACCACTTTTTATTATCTTGAGTTCAAATATATTTGTCAAGTTCATTTACTAGTATATATTTTGGAAGGTACAGGGGTTACAGGTGCTGATCACAATACTGCAGCTTCAGATCATACTTCTGGGAAGTTTTCTAAAAGTTCTACATATGTTTTATAAGCTAGTTATGCGCTACTTATAACAGTTTTGAAATTGCAATTGAGCTTCAAACCTTCTAGCACTACTACCCTTTAGTAAAATGACCATAACTTCCTACTCTAGTGTTAGATTAATGAACAGTCAGTGGTGTTGGAAAAAAGACTCTAAGATCTTTAATACGGTGAGTCTTGGGCTATAAAAACTCTTTATATTCTAGTAATTGTTCTTGTTTGAGGTTGACACTAGCGAGACTTATGTGAAAACTTAACCGATAGGAAAGCTCTCAACTCAACTTTATACAAAAGGTTTCGTATGAGCTTAATACATACCAAATGCTCTTACCACACTAAAGAATTGAACTTAAAATCTAGGGAAAAAAGGGATTTTTGCTGAGTTTGAGTTTATCTAGGTGTAGAATGGTTCAGATCTTAGCTTAGAAGTTTAAGGTATTTTTATCCTCCTTAGGTTTAATAGTGAACTTGGAAGGACTCAGTCTCACAAACCTATCAAACATCTTCTGTTCATCAATCATCATCATTGTTCTAGGTACAATCGATAGAGCAACCATTCTGACTAGTAAAGCATAAATATTTAGATCTACTAAAGCAGTAGGCTGTACTTAGGAGTTTGAAAACCATGATTCGATACCTATCGTAATGGATGAACATCTCGCTAATTTGAGACCTATACAGTGTAATAGTTAGATTTTATAACTAAGTCTTACCCTCCAAATAATTTAAGAGTTGAATCAAAATATCTAGTAATATGTTTGCAACTATAAAACCCTATGGTGAATGGGTTGGCCCCATACCCTCTAGAAAATATGTTGAATCATTAAACTCAACCTCTAACTCAAAAGATGTCTCCCTAGCACATCCCCTAGATGGTGCCACACACATGCTCTACCTCTGTCATAACTATGACCTCTACCTCGACCCTTAACTAAGACCCTAGTAGTGGGTGCCAGCTTATCACCCGCAATAGCACCAGATCGCATTCTTACCGTCTGTGAAAAGAGTAAAATATAGATTTTAGAATTCCAGAAGTTAATAACATGCATGATAAGGAATCAAAGAGTAGAATCTTTCCTAAGAAGATCCCATAGCCTCTCGAAGATAAGTATGGGAATAAAGGTACCGATCTACAAGACTATACTACACATCTACTATTGCACTCATGAGACTGGAGAATCGAGCAGTCTAAAATCAACTTATCATAACCCAAATACCTAAGGGTTATGATGCCATCTACCCACCCCACCGTAGTAGGTAAGCCTAACTCAAAAACTCAAATAAATAAAAATAAAGTAAGCAAAAGATTCCATACACAAGTAAATAACGACAATAGTAACTCAACATATCACAATTTGTTAATAGTTAGAAAGAACAAAATACAAACCATAAAATATCCCAAGACTCAATTATAATGAGTATAATAGAGCAACCAACCACCATGCTCACACACCTCGGGAAGCACTTGATCCGATATCTACATAAAAAAATGCAAGAAATAGGAGTGAGTACGATTTATTCACTAAGTAGGTACCATAGGCTGACCAAGCTTAAGAAGAATACTATAAGTAAAGAATATAAGAAAGTAACCCTGCAGAAAATCCTTGCAATGAAATATCAAGTAATGTCAAGATATATATTAATTACAACAATAACCCATAAGATTAACAAATTAATGTGATGATATTATATTATATGCAATAGCTAATGCCTATCGGTGTACACTACAAATGAACAAATCTCTCCGGGATGGGACTCACTCAAAGAAGAGAATGAGGACAATTGACTATCGCTAAAAGTTAGACTAATAGTATACATTGGATGATTGAAAATTGTCACTGCGTACTACCCGGTGCTTGCAGGTCTAACTGGTACCTTCTTTCATAGTTGTTTCAATCAATGTTAAGTTTGAGTATGCCCGAAGTAGCTGACTACTTATTAAAAGACCAAACAAAAAATGAAAAGTTGTACTAAAATGACTGTAAATAAATATTCCCTTCTTGATTTAACTTTGATCAACTTACCCATATGCACAGTGACTTTTTTTAGAGAAGGGGTCAAAGGGCTGAGTGACTCTCAAAAGTCGTATTTTGTATCGTGCAAGAGAAATGACATAGATAAGATCCTTTATTAAAGAGACCTATTGTCAAATTGATCTTGAAATTGGATCCCAATAATAGTTGATGCCCAAAGGTGCTTTATGAAAGCCAGTCCACAACACTGAAAGTATGATTGATTTTGTCGACCAAACAAAAACTATTTGTTGCTTTTTCGGTTTAAGTACTCTTCTTGCTTAGTAAAAGTATTATTTAACCTTCACTACCACTTCACGACCCAGAAATCTTTGTATTGAAAGAAATAAGCAAGGTCCCAAAGTTGTGCTAAAGTCGTTGTTTCTTAGCACATCCATTTTTCTTGCTCGTTAGTGTTGTTTTTTTATTGGAGCTAGTTTACTTGACTAATAAGATATAAAGGGCCTTCTCTTGATTATTTAAATTTATATAAGACCTATTTCAATTTGTAAATAAGGGGGAAGTATGCCACACCAACCCTTTAAGAGATAGGGACTCTAGCACAATGGTAAGAAAAAGTCACCCAGTGAATTGGTGGATCACACACTTGGAGACCAGGACAGGGGCATGCCTTATTTTGTAGAAAGTATACAAGTATTGAAGGAGTGAAGTATAAGGACAATGGTAAGAGTTGAGAATGGGACCTCCTCCCTTCTAATGAAATTTGTAAGTAAGGGATACGCCTAACACCTACCTTTCTAACTATGTCCAAGGCGAGGACCCTTTAATTGATGATGCAATTCATTGTCAGCAAGTGGTGGCCAAAAAGTCCTCTTTACAATGAGTCAAGTTGTTGGATGCCCCTTTTCCGAAATATCTTTATAATCCAATAGGACAAGTTTGAAACTCATTTTTTAATCTTCTCATAAAGGTAGGCACTTCCACAAGGCACTGATATGATAACTCTCTCAATTACATGTGTTTAATGGAGATGAACTTCTTATTATTATGAGTTCCATTATAAATATAAGTCAGGAGCAAGGATTGTGGAAAGTCAAATTTTTATTGTATGTGGAAGTTGACATTAATGATATAAAAGTGAAAGTCAACCCTAAGCAGGATCCAAAGACAAGTTCAATCATCAAAAGTGAGATCTCTTTTAGTTTGGTCTTTTTTTATTTTTTTGAGTCAGGTTCTTAACATAGGAAATTAGGTTTTCAAAATATCCTTTTTCTGAGCTAGCCTATTAAGTAAGTTACTTAGATATCAAAACTGCAGCTGAGAGAAATTAGACTTTTAGTAAGAATAGGTATGCCTTATATTGAGGAGAGTTGTTCACAAGCTGTGGTTATAAGCTTTTTCTTGTTTTAGTTCAGAAAAGGTTGTGCATATGCAGTTGCACCAGTGGATTGGATAACCATTTTTTAGTAGCAACAAAGTGCATATGTTCTTGGTTGACAAAAACAGAAGTAAAGGCTAGAGGACCGATATTATAAGTAGGACAAAGGCCTTTAAAGAGAAATGAAAGGATTTTTTGAGTATTCCTACATTTATCCAAGGAATCTCTTTCTTGACTTTTGTATTTGAGAAAGAGAGAGTTGTGCTTAGGTTAGTTCCTTTAGTCCACTTTTTTCGTAATCCAAAAGTGCACTTTAGGAAGTAGTCCCAAATAAAATTCAGAAAACATTTATATCTAGCACACAAGGAGGTCAATCTTTAGTGTTGAAAGCTACTACTAAGGGACTCCCCCTCATCTAGAAAGGATAGAAAACTGAGAGAGAATAGGATGATAGCAACAAATACAAGAACTGTAAAGATTTCAAGATTACTTCCATAGATGAGAGGGTAATGCAGCTTCGATAGGCAATAGCTCAATTTTGATTATTCATTCTTTTCTGCGCTTGTCTTGTGTAGAGGTATACTGAAGAAATGAGTAAATATAGATAACAGAAGGGGAGTGATTACTATTTTTTTTAGTATAGACATGCTGCTTTTATTTTCAAAATTTTAATGGTAGGGCGAGTAGGCAGTTTATATCTTTCTATGACCGCCAGAATAAGAATTTGGAGGATAGGCAGAGTAAGAGCTCATGAAAACAACATAGGCCAGCTTTTTCATTCATCCATTTAGGCCCATCTAGGAATATATGGATCTAGGGAACCTGGAACAGGAATAGCTTTTTACTAGTAGGAGATAATCACAGTAAGAAAGTCTAATCTTTGAAATAGACCTTAGATTCTCTATAGTAGTCTACTAGTAGATAGCGTAGGTTATAAGTTGATCCGGTAGAGTCAGAATATCATGTTATCTAAAAGAAATGGTACTTGGTGAAAGAATCCAGATTCCACACTATGTTGTGGACTGGGGAGAGAGCTTCTCTATGAATTTATACATTTAGTGTTGTATAAAGGAAGCATACTAGAAAGAGAATTAAAAGAGCCTTCAAAAAAGAGTGAGGTAGACGGGCAACCTTAGTCTATATGTTGCTCGTGAGCCTCCAAGTACTAGTCTTACAATAGTATCGATCCAAAAGGATTAGTCCTTCACTTTTTGATCATTCATGAGTTAAATTCTCTCTCTTTCCATGCCTTTCACTCACTCGCTTGAATCTGACTCACTCACACTTTAATATTAGAGGATCATTTGTTATTCACTCTCTTCCTATTACCCACAGGAAGCACAACAAACAAGATGAATATTATCATACAGATAGAGGCAAAGCATAGAATTTTACTACCAAAAAGTTCCACAAATCGCCAAGCAATGGAATCAGGAGATGGTGCAGGTAAGCATAGTCAATCAAATATATAAGACCCTACCTGCTAGCACGCAGATGGATACGATAAGTGAAGCACGATGGGGATAGACGTCTAAGCAATTAAAAGATTTGATCTTGAAAGATGAAGTATTTTTTAAAATACCAGGGGTTTGAATCCCTCTCCATCCATGAGGTCATAAGTTTTATCTTGCCTAATCAATATATAAGAATTAATTGGATCGACTCGACTGTTATGATAGATGGAATGGTAGTATGTGTTATATTTAGTTAGGACCCTGCCTCCCTTTCGTCATCTTTCACTCTCTTTATATAGGTTGGGAAAGGGTTGGATGGATTACCTTTGGGAGCTAAGTCAAAGATCTCTAATAACGCTCAATTTACTCCATTACTTTGGGGAAAAAAGATCATTGTCGATATAATAACCCAACATAGGTTAGGGTCGAATCCACGAAGAGTGTAATTTAGTATTAAAATCCTATTTATGTTTAAAGTCTCTAAATGTTGACCTGTAATGTATGATTAAAGAAAAATATAAATTAAATTGGGGTGTATGTTTCAAAATATTGTTTGAACAAAATTACTTGTGACAGTAAGTGAGAGCAACAATTGTTGACTAAAAACCAATAAAAGAAGAGTCTTGGGGCTATACTTATCTTACGGGTCATATATGCATGGGTGATTGAGGGTTAGTCCATTTCTTAGTCAAAGGTTTGGGTAGGCTAGATTTTAACTCTTAATGTGAGCCTTTCAACAACACACCAAGTTGCACTCATGGATTATTTTGAATACCTTATTAGTATGCCAATTTTACCAATCCAAAACCCCAACTAAACATCCTTATTCTAGGATTATGCCAATCAATCTAGCTCTATCACCTAACATCCTTATTTCTAAGATAATGCAAAGAAAATAAATAGTATCAAATAAGTGTTCACTACTACTCATCACCCATATCCCTCTTTCAAGGATGATGTGCGATTCAAATCAATTGGGGCTTTCACCTACAACTGTCAATTCAATCAAAGAGTAGTAGCAAAACCCACCATTAATGACTTATAATTTGGACTCACAATCAACACCCATACACTTTACACCCTATTCAAGCATAAGCTAAAGATAATTAGTTATCTACTCATGAAATTGGACAAAAGAGAATCACGCAAATTGATATCCACTGTATCTACTGAAAATAAAGTAAGAATATCCCCAAAAGCACCAATCTCAAATTACAACTAAAACATATCTCTTAGAGATTTAATAACAATTGTTCCGATCCATAATTTGAAGAGTTTCTCTCAATACAAAACTTGAAAATTAGTTGGAAGATGCCTCAATTGTGTAAGGGTTTTCCCTTTTTAGAATTGGGCTCAGTTGCATGAAATGACAAAACTGCCCTTAGACACCGTGGATCAGAGACCACTCCCTGAACCTAACCAAACACCATACACCACCTAAAATTGGTTAAATTTCGAACATATAACAAGATAGCACAAGATAAGTTTGAAGAATAAAAGATATGTCCATAGCCGATAACCGACAACCGACCAAACACATACAACCAACATCACCCAAGTCCACAATAATCCAACAAAGCCTCTATACAAAAAGAATCAAAAACCATTCTTGGTCGCGACATGTCCCCGACTCTGACAATACTAATAAAAACTCTCAATCCTAATCTATTATAAAAACTGATGAAATGTCTAAGTCTTTAGAAGAATGGAAGCTTACCAGTTTACCACAATGAACTGACGAACCAACCCAATCCACCAAACTCTGTGCAGAAAAAGTAGAGGTATCTCTGATTCCTACATCACGAGGGGATATAGTGTCCGAAGATGGTTATTGGGTTGAGCACTATCATGTAACTCAGGAATAAGGATAACATAATATCATGATCAACTGTTCAAAATCATTCAAATCCAATGCAAACAATCAAATGCATATACACACATATATTTATCACATGCCACGATAGGGAACAATGATTAACATGTACTATAAAACTTTAGCCTGGATTGTGTAGCTCAACCATCATAATATAAAAGGCACTCATGGGCTATATGGGCCCAGCTCTCCCACAGCTGGTAGGGCCCTGGTGCGTATGGCTCACAAACCAGAGGGTATACATATGCATTATAGGGGACTCGAACCTCCTGGCATATCAAGGTGATGCAAGCACCCAATCATGTAATATAATATGGGGGACTCAAACCTTCTAATCATATGATAATAATAAGAGAGATTCTAACCACCCAATAAATTAGACCCCCGCATCGGCAACTGTAGTTTCCAGTATTGGTCCCTCGATACCTCTACTTTCAGTTAAATCATTCATCACACATTCTCATTTATTGAACCATGACACACGTTTAGGCATACATTGATGGTATCGTCATACCAACTGCATTTGCAAAGTAACATCAACATGCCAAAATACTTTCATTATTTAGGGAAATTTATAGCCCTCTTGGTTCAATTATGCATTAGCTTAGGGAATTGCATAACCCTATAAGGTTTAATTCAAAATCATTATACTTCATCAAGTTTTCACATTATAAATAGTTCAAGAGTAGTTCAATATGCATGCTTTTCATATTCAAAACTAATTTTATGATATGAGGTTGAAGTCATTAGCACTTCAAAAGTCACAAGTTGGGGGAAATCACAATCCCCTCATTTATTCACCATACCCATGTATTCCACAAGTTCAAAACCATAATTAAAGCATAAATGTCATAGGTAAACCATGGGAATCATTGTTCAACAACAAACATTCAAAACCCTCAACTCATGCTTGAAAATCATCATCAATACCTTATGAACAATACTTTAAAACATATGTTTTTAAAAAATTAGCAATTAGGAAAGAGTAACATGCCTAAGATACCAAGTTTTATAGGGAGAATTTAACCCTTAAAAACTTGGATGAGCAACTTCTTAAAAACCCTAAGTATCTTGTTTGAGGGGATTTAGAGAGAATAAAAAGAGTCTTTAATGTGTTAAAGTATAGAAAGAATGCCCCAAAGATATTTTATAGACATAAGGTCTACGTGGTTAAATTAGGAAATGTCCAAAGTGTCCTAAACTTAAAAGCTGCAAAAGTATTGCATGTGACTACGGGTCACACGGCGACTCGTAACAACACCTTACGACTCGTCACCTTGAGTCATAGCAAAGAAAGTGTTAGGGGGCACCTATACAGTTGACCCTATGACTTACATCATAAGACTCATATCGTGACCCTACGACTCATTACGTCTAAGTTGTATCCAAGACAGACCTACTTGGGCCTTAAACTAGTCACCTTATGATTTGCACCAAATGACTCATAACGAGTCCTTATGACTCATAGTGAGTCGGTCTACTTAGAGAAAAATTTAGCTACACACACACTATTTAGGCTACGATTTGAATCTAGTGACTCGTCATTGGTCTTTATGAATCAGGTCCCCAAGTCGTACTCAGGACAATAACTCAAGCACCATTCACTGGACACTTTCCGATTAGGGTCTTATGACCCATCAAGATACCCAATGACTCATAGAGTGAGTCGTAGTTAGGACAGTGAGGATAAAATTTTAGAAATTTTCAAGGACCAAAATCTGGGGTGTTACATTCTCCCTTCTTAGGATCATTCATCCTTGAATGATGGGTCAAGGCATACATTAGCTTGATTTAATGCAGAGACCCTCCCACACTTACCTTTAACTAAGATAGGAAACAAAGATGTTAAGATCAAACACATACCTTAAGCATGATTTCCAAAATAGGAAATAGGAATGGATACTTGGACTTCATGTCCTCCTGCTTCCCAAGTAGCTTCCTCAAATGTTTGGCTCCTCTAAAGAACCATTATCAAAGCCACGTCCTTCATCCGTAATTGATGGACTTGTCGATCCAAGATCTCTACCGAAACTTCCTCATAAGACAATGAATTCGAAATGCCCACACCTTTCAAAGGAACAATCAATGAAGAATCACCCACGCACTTTGTCAATATAGAAACATGAAAGACTGAATGAATGGAGCTCAGGCTAGAAAGTAATTCCAATTCATATGCAACCTTGACAACCCTCTTCAAAATTAAATATGGACCAACATAACGGGGACTGAGCTTCTATTTCTTCCTAAACTACATCACGCCTATCATGGGAGACACCTTTAAGAATACCTAGTCACGAACATTAAACTCAAACTCCCTCTGTCTCAAATCTGCATAGGCTTTTGGCGACTTTAGGTGGTCTTAAGCCTATCCCAAATCACCTTTACCTTCTCCATGGCTTAGTGAAATAAATCAGGGCCGAATACCTATTTTTACCAACCTCAAACCACCCAATAGGAGACCTACAACTCCTACCATACAAAGACTCAAATAGAGCCATACCTATGCTAGAGAGATAACTGTTGTAGTATGCAAACTCTACGAGAGGAAAGTGATCAACCCAACTACCACCGAAATTAAATACACAAGCCCTAAGCATATCTTTCAAGGCTTAAATTGTCCTTTCCGCTTGCCTATCTATTTGCAGGTGGAAAGTAGTACTAAGGGTTACCTTAGTCCCCAAACCTCATTAGAATGACCTCCAAAAGTGAGATGAGAACTAGGTACCAAGATCGGAAATTATAGAAACAGGAGCACCATGCAACTTCATGATCTCCTTAATGAACAACTTGGCATAATCCTAAGAATAAATATTAGTCCTTACTGGTAACAAATGAGCATACTTAGTCATCCTATCCATGATGGCCCAAATAGAATCAAACTGCTGATGAGACCGCAAAAGGCTGGTAGAAAAATCCATATTAATTATTTTCCATTTTTACACCGATAGCTCAATCTCTTCAGTCAACCCACCTGGCCTCAAGTGCTCTACTTTAGCCACAAAATCGGTCACATCCCACTTTTTACTATTCCACCAATAAATTTTCTTAAGATTATGGTACATTTTCGTCAAACCAGGATGAACCATATAACGTGACTCATGAGCCTCTGCCAAAATTCTTCCTCACAACCCATTAATATCGGGAACACATAATCTACCTTGGTACCTTAAGATACCATCACCACCGATCTCAAAAGCCATCACTTTCTGGTGACCCACCTCATCCTTGATTTGCATCAAGATAGGATCCAAAACTTGTCTCTCCCTTACCTCGCACCAAGAGATAACTTCACCACCTCTTGAACAATCACACCACCATCCACAGAATCCCTAAGACAGACTCCAAGATTAGCCAAGTAGTAAATGTTCTTCACCAAATCTCGCTTCTCCTTTTCTAGATAAGATGAGCTTCCCATGGAAAACCTGCTAAGTGCATAAGCAACCACATTTGCTTTACCTGGGTGATAGTGGAGACTCATGTCATAGTCCTTTAGTAACTCAATCCACCTTCTTTGCCTAAGATTTAGCTCCTTCTAAGTGAAAACGTGTTGCAGGCTCTTACGATCCAAGAAAATGTCAACATGAACTCCATACAAATAGTGTCGCCAGATCTTCAATGCGAACACCATATCTAACAATTCTAAATCATGGTTTGATAGTTCATCTCATGAACCTCTAATTACCTAGAAAAATATGCAACCACCTTGCCATACTGCATCAACACATAACCCAGTCCCACTTGGGATGCATCACAATGGATAACAAAACCATCAGTACCTTCAAGTAGAGTCAAGACTAGAATCGAAGTCAACTTATCCTTCAACTTCTCAAAACTAGCTTTACAAGCTTCAGACTACAAGAACTTCACCTTATTCTGAGTCAACTTAGTCAATAGGGTAGTAACAGAAGAGAAACTCTCCACAAACCTCCTATAATAATCGGATAAACACAAGAAGCGCTGATTGTCTGTTAGAATCATGGGTCTAGGCCACTTCTTCACCACCGCAACTTTCTGTGGATCCACTTCACTAGAAACAACATGACCTAGATAGGTCACAACATTCAACCAGAACTCACACTTCATGAATTTTGCATACAACCGTTTATCTTTCAAGTTTTTACAATATAAGGCAGAGGTGATTGGCATGACCCACCTCACTCTTGGAATATACTAAAATATCATCTATAAATACAATTGCGAACAAATCTAAGAACTAATAGAATACTCAATTCATGAGGTTCCTAAATGTTGTCGGGGCATTAGTCAAACCAAAGGACATCACCAAAAACTAAAAATGACCATACCAAGTTCGAAAGGCAATCTTAGGGATATCCACTTCCCTAATCTTCAACTGATGGTAACCTGACTGAAGATCAATCTTGGAGAAACACTTAGCACCCTGAAGCTCATCAAATAGATCATCGATCCTAGGAAATGGATACTTATTCTTCACCATCACCTTATTATACGGGCAGTAATCTACACACATCCAAAGGGACCCGTCCTTCTTATAGATAAAGAGAATTGGAGCACCCCAAGGCGAAACACTAGGGTGAATGAAACCCTTATCTAAAAGATCTTTCAACTGCTCCTTGAGTTCTTTCAACTCAGCCGAAGTCATTTTATAGGGAGGGATAAAAATTGGATGAGTGTATGGAAGAAGATCAATCCCAAAATCAATTTGCCTATTTGGAGAAGAACCAGAAAGATCATTAGGGAACACCTCAGAAAACTCACAGACCACAAGGACAGAATGCAAAGAAGGACCTTGGAATCTAGAATCCTTAATACGCACTAAGTGATAGAGACACCCCTTGGAAATCAACTTTCGAGCTCTAAGATATGAAATGAACCTTCCCTTAGGCACTAAATAACTACCATCCCATTCAATCACCTACTCATTAGGGAAGTGGAAACTGACCCTCCGGGTCCGACAATCAAGCGACTCATAACATGAATGCAACTAATCTATCCTAAAAATAACATCAAAGTCTAACATATCTGACTCTATAAGATTTACTAGGTTCTCCTCACCACTGACAGACATCACACAACCCCAATAGAACCTTTTATCCATAATGGAATCACTCATCGGAGTGGACACAGAAAATGGATCCAAAATAACCTCAGAATCTAAACCAAAATAAATAGCCATAAAGAGGTCACATAAGAAAGGGTAGACCCAAGATCAAGTAGACAATATACATCACGAGAGAAAATTTTGAGTGTACCAGTAACAACATCAGCGGATGCCTCAAAATTTTAGTAGGTGGTAAAAATGAACAGACGATTTCGAATAATACCAGAGACAAAAGCAGTAGTACCCTTTGGTGCAGGAGCTAATGAAGTAGCAACAGGGATCTTATTTGCCCCAAAAGTAACCCAGAAAAACAATCTCTCTGCATATGACCAATTTGGGTACATTTAAAGCACTTGTTCCTCCCTTCTTCATAAACACCATAATACACCTGACCGTAAAATCTACAACGGGGATATGATGGAGCTGACTGGGCCCTACTAGCTTGTGGCAGGGCACCCAGCAACCTGGAACTAATACTATTTTAAAAACAATGATCACTCAACTACTTCAAAAAAGGAGCGCTAGCCGGAGATTAAGAACCAGAATTTCCCCACTTCTTCTTAGACCATTTTCTACTATCTCTACCACTTTATTGCTGATCTCCACCCTGATCCAAATACTGCAACTTCTTATTCTACCTTTTACTCATCTCTTTTTTCTTCTTCTCATTCTCCACGTATTGAATATACAACACAAGTCTAGAGATGTCCATGTCTTTATTCAACAAGGTGGCCTTGCTCTTCAAGATCAATTCACAGGAAAACTCAAGAGAAAACTTCCTCATTCTAGCCCTCAGCTGACACTAACTCCGTAGCATAACGCGATAAAAGATAAAACTTCAAGGCATACTCTTTTATTGTCATCCTTCATTGCTTCAAGTTCATGAATTCGTCATCCTTTGAGTCCCTCAAATCCTGAGGAGAGAAGCAATCAAGAAAAGCACTAGAAAAGTCATCCCACATAGTGAACTCAGCATCATCACCACTAGATTGATCCTATTCCTTATATCATTGATACGCCACATCCTTCAATTAATAAAAAGTGAGCTTTACACCCTCCATATCTGTAGCATTCATCACACAAAAAAGTTTTTCCATTTCATCAATAAAATTTTAAGAATCTTTCTCAACTTTAAAACCGTGAAAGTCAAAATACACAACCTCATAAATTGCCAACTCTACTGACCTCAGAGAATGGAGCAACAAAAGTAACACGTTTAGTCTAAGAGGACACCAACTAGGTAAATAAATAAATCAATCGGCAAAACTCAACATTAGACACGTTTTGAGAAGGGCTAGGGAGAACCAGTGGAACTCCACTAGGGAAATCAAAAGCAGTGACCCTAGAAAGGGTCAAAACTCCTTAGGTGGGATAAGCTCTGTCCACATTATACTTGGATGGGATAGAAGAGTTTCCACGAGCGTCAAATCTTTTAGGAGACATGATCAGAAATGTGAACATACAGGGATTAGAGGAGATTTCAAGACCTTAGACTCTATAGCTCAAAATAGAATAATAAGAAAGGGAAACATTCCTAAATGCCTTGTATCCTCTCCTTTATAAGTGTGGAGTTCTACACACCCATAAAAGAGACTCTACTTGACATGGCTTTGTGGACACCCAATAACACCAGACCTAGGCTCTGATACCAACTTTTTCATGACCTGAACTAGGGCCTGGTCGTGACGGGTATCTCCAACCCATCATGGACTGAAGACCATCCCCTGAACCTAACCAAACACCATACACCTCCTAATAATAGCTGGATCCCCAATATATAAAAAGATAGAATAAGATATGTTTGAAGAATAAAAGATAGGTCTATCCACCCCTTGAATTTTTGATAATTTTGTGGTCTCTATCCAAACTTAAACATCATATGCTTGTGTGGATAGCTACTAAAAAAGAGAATAGCGTGATGAAGCTTTGTGACTATGTCATTCTTAGCGACAGTGATTGCTGAAGAGAAGGTGACAGACACCCCAGTCAATGTCTCATAAAGTGTAGTGATCACCCCTTGAAAAGTATAACGAGCATAAAGAGAAGAAATAGAGTTGCGTGTTGATAATAGAAAATGGCAATCTATCGATTAAATACACTCCAGTAGTGATTGCTTCAACTTATAGATACTTTGGCACTCTATTCTTTATCATCAAAGTAAAGTCATTTCAACTATGTGTCAATTTTTTTTTCCGAACAGCACATTCTTTAGTAGACTATGAACACACAATAGCTCATGTTTGATTCCTATCTTCAGGAGCATAAACTCAAACACCATTAATACGTATTCGTCGTTACAGTTCAAACCTCAACCTCTTAATCTGGAGATTTGACTTATTTTTCAAACTTTCAATATATTAAACTTAGTAAGAGCCTAGGACTTCTCTCAAAGAAAAAAAACCAAAAGTATCTATTATAGTCATCCACTTGTAATAGTATGTAAAGTACCTTGCACCTATGAATGACAGCACTCGAGTAGGACTTCTTAATAAAATTCAAGTAGTTGTCTGTAATATATCCTTTAATCATTCATAGGTCAAATCACATGTCACGACCCAAAATAAGGGTATTGATGGAACTTGTCGCGGAAAACCTTGACATGTAATCCTATCACATAAACTAATACAAACAGGAAAAATTATAATAACCCAAACTAAGGCTTCTAGAAAAAAACCAAACCACACAATATAGGAGAAGCAGAACCAAAAACATAACCAAAGGTCTCATACCAAAATTCTAAAACCTGGTCTCACAGTGTAAGAACTAACTAGAACAACACGAGATCAAAATACATATGATATCCAAAACAGGAAACAACACTGTCTCTAAATGCAAAATAAAGATATAGTCTAAATAAAGAAAAGTAGTGTAGACTCCGAAAGCAAGAATTTAACAACTACCTTGAATAGCTCAATGTATCGGTCGAAGTCAACTACCTCGAGGTACACGCGAACCTAGATCTATACCAAAAGGGCACAGTCGGGGTGAGTATGGTCCACCTACACTCAGTAGGTCTCATAGGCCGACTGAGAAAAGCAGGAAATAAAGCATACAAATACAAACTAAGGGAAAATCACCTGCAACTAGAAAATGTCCCAAATAATAGCCCACACTATCTCCACTAATAGTTCTATAACATTCACATCCGACATGACAGATATAAGAAATCATATAGGAAGACAGTTATAACACATACTAGTAACGAAGGAATAAATACACATAGACAGATATCACATCAAACAGAAATAATTCATCACAAAGAAGTACAAGGTAAATACAATGCAATGTAGAAGATGATGATGATGATAATGATGATGACGATGCTCAAGGTTGTCGCACAACCTCCATATACACCTAGCGAGTTAAATCTTTTTGATGTAGGACCTGTGAAGAGTTTATCAAACCGTATACAACAAATATCCAATACCAATATCCATAGCTCATTTCTAACACATCCATCGATAGAATATTTTAAAGATGTCACATTTTTGTAAGAAAAAGCCAGTGTTTCCAGTATTTCCGTGGTGGTACCAATGTATCGTGAATGTATATTATGTGAGGATGTAACCAGAATGAGTATTTTTATATCCAACCAATATACCAACCAAGTGAGGCAATAATCCATTCAATATTTCTAACCATTCATGAATGCCAAAATAAACCATATGTCAATAGAGTAGAATATAATTAAATACGTAATAGATACCACATTAGTATTTTTCATTATACAAGACAGTTGATTTCAGGTACTCACAACCAATAATATCATATAAAACCCCACACAGTCACATACAGCAAATTATATTCCAAAATCAGAAATAATATAACATATAGGCCCCCACACAGGCGCAAAACAATAACTATAGCCTTTTTCATGATTAGTTCCCACACCCTTAACCTGCTTTTACATCAACATTAAATACACATCCCAGTCTGAAGAAATTTAACCCAAAACCAAACTCAAATACCGAAAAACTAGTCAAAAACCTTTAATCTGAATCCTTGAACCTCACAAATAGACTCGGGATAAAGTAAAACAAAGAAATAAAAAATCTGCACATGAAAAAAGACACAGTGATACCCATATTACCTGTTATCAAGTTGGGGTCAAAATAGACCATCAAAATAGATTATCAAAAAAGAAGGAAAAAATCATAATTTTATTTTTGAAAAGGGTTCCCTATATTTTTAGAAGTTTACAGCTGAAAACCTAAGGAAAAATGAGTTTAAAACGAGGTCCAAATCGATGAAAAACTATTTTAAGCTTTTACCAACAAAAATCCTCGAAGTTTATTTCAAACTCAAGAATTAAATTTATTTTTTGAATATGAAATAGAAAGAATAGTGATAATTATAATATTAAAAACTCACCCAAGTGAAAATTTGCCAGATTGCAGGCATCGCGATCACGATCTTGTCACCACTTTGTGAGTGTCGTGAAAGCGACGTTGATGTCACGTATACGATATTTTGGGTTGCACTGCTGAGTCGTAAAAATGACATTTGGATTGCGTAAGCGAGTGCATCATCCGAAACTTGAAATATTACAAGTCTCCTCAAACCCTTCAAGATTCATCTGGAATCCTGTGAATGCAAACAAAATATGCTACCTTATCAAATTCGATGCTCTAGACTCAATGGCAATATCACATTATACAAATGACATCGTTTTAACAAAGTTGACACCCAAAACCCAATTTCACAACTTTCTGACCAAAGGTCGAAATGAGATTTCAAAGCCATAATACCAAAACAACTATATTACCGACCTAAAATCAATGTTTTGGATCAACTGGCGCAGTTCATTTTTCCTTCTAATGTTTAGATCAATAAATATTAACCAAATTCAACTATAAGGTATTTTAAGCCACCACCAACAACAACAACAACAACAAACCCAGTGTATTCCCACTTAGTGGGGTCTGGGGGGGGGGTAAGATGTACGCAGTCCATACCTCTACCTCTGATGAAGTAGAAAGGCTGTTTCCGAAAGACCCCCGGCTCAGGCACAAGATATCACACAAACACATAGTAAAGCACAGAAGCAGATGACAATAATATAAATAAGGCACCCATACGGACTATAAAACAGAGGAAAGCAGAGGAAAGCACACAGATTCGTAATAAGCATGGAACACTGAATACGGAATCATAACAGGAATAAAAAAAAATAAAAAACCCCCACCAAGTAATTCCCTACACTAGCGACCCAATCTGGCCCTACTCTTCTGCCGTAATTCGCCTCTTCCAGACCTTCCTAAGCCACCAAAAACCATAATTTTACATAAATCACATCGAAATGCATTAGGAATCGTATCATGCATCCCCCACACCCAAAAAATACCACAACACAACTACGGGGAGAGGTAATATGGTCAAATCATATAGAAATGAATATTTCATAAGATGGCTCCTCAATAAAATATAACCTCTCATCTAACTGAATTGAATCCCAAAGAATGACATGAGACTCATCTGGAATGTAACGGTGAAGCATGAAAAACTAGATAAATATTTGATAAATCTGGAGAAAAAGCCAACGCATTGGCAATAACAGTCCGAAGAATCTCAAATAGTCTAATATACCAGAGGCTAAACTTGCCCCTCTTCCTAAACCTCATCACACCCTTCATGGGTAAAACTCAAAGGAAAACATGATCACCAATACTAAATCTCAAAGCATGAAGTCTACGATCTGCATAGCACTTATGCCTACTCTGAGCCACTCGATTTAAATCCTGAATAATACAAACTCTATCCAAAGACTCACGAAGCAAGTCATACTTTGAGGTCCAACCTTAGAAACCTCAAACCAACCAATTGGAGGGTGATAACGCCTAGTATATAAGGCCTCAAAAGGAACCATATTGATACTAGAATGGTAGTTATTATTACATGCAAACTATGCCAATGCTAGATGTTGCTGCCACTCACCACCAAAGACTATCATACAAGCATGGAGTATATCGTCCAACACCTAAATAGTTTGCCCTAACTGACCATCAGTCGATCAGTCTAGGGGAGATATGTTGTACTAAGATCAACTAAAGTACTCAATTCATTCTGAAAAGTCTTCCAAAAGTGAGATATAAATAGTGAGCCTCGATCTAATATGATGAAAGTGGTACACTATGAAGATACATAATCTCATGAATATAGATACGAGCCAACCTCTCTATGCTAAAAAAGACCTAAACCAAAAAGACATAAGCAGATTTGGTTAATCCATCTATGATAAACCCACACACTATCAAAACTACGAGAAGTATAAGGCAACCTAGTCACAAAGTCCATAGTGATCCATTAATTTTTCACTTGAGAATGGGTAACCTCATAAGAAAACCACCCGATCTCATATGCTTGACCAGCACATATTGGAAACATAGGCAATGAGCTAAAATCCATTATATCCTTCCTAATACCACTCCACTAGTATGCTGCCTCAAATCGCGATACATCTTAGTCACTCCCGATTGGATGGAATACCTAAAACAATGAGCCTACTCTAAAATCAATCTAATCTAATCACCTACTTGGGGCACACAAACCCAACCTCCAATCCTCAAAATGCCATCTAAATCAAATGAGGCTTCCTTAGCCTCATAACTCAACACCTTATCCAAAATCAATCTCAATTTAACACCATCAAGTTAGTGAACTTAAATATTCTCTATCAAAGATGACTTAGCCTCCACGAATGCTAAAACACACCCAAGTATCAAAATATTAATCATAACCATCTGGTTAGCTAAAGACTAAACCTCTAAGGCCAAAGGCCTTTCCTCGGTCAAGAGATGCGCCAAGCTATCCATACTAGTTGATATTTGTCTTAAGGCATCCGCAACCATATTATCCAATGAAGGCTATGATGATCTAAGAAAATCTCCTAATGGACCGCACATAAGTAGTGCCTCCATAACTTCAAGGCAGAAACACAGTGCAAAACTCCAAATCACGGGTAGGGTAATTTTTCTCATGGGGCTTCAACTGATGAGAAGCATACGCAATCACCATACCCTTCTACATAAGCGTCGCACCTAACCCAACCCCTAAAGTATCACAAAAGATGGTAAAACCTATTCCCTTCGTAAGTAAAGTCAAGATAAGAGTTAATGTCAATAAATCCTTGAGCTTATATAAGCTCACCTCACAAGCATCGAACCACTAAAAAAACCTTCTTTTAAGTCAACTTGGTCAACACAGTTGTAATACATGAGAAACCCTTAACAAAATATTGGTAATAACTTACAAAGCTAACAAAACTTTGAATCTCAGTGGGTGAAATAGGCCTGGCCAAATCACAAAATGGTATGATCATGGATCAACCATAATACATTCCTTACTCAATAAATGACCCAAGAAAGGGACAAACTCTAACAAAACACACACATAGAGAACTTTGCATACAACTTCTAATCTCTTAATCTCTAGAGAACAATCCACAAATGCTCCTCATGATCGGCCTCACTCTTAGAATAAATCAAGATATCATCATAAAATATAATAACAAAGGAGTCAAGATACGGTTGAAATACCCTATCATGAATGCATGATAGCAAATAGCCCATAAAAGACACAAAATAGTCCACAAAATACAAGATAACAACTAGAACAATACGTTTAAGAGACAATACATAATCTGCTACAAGATAACAAACAAACTTAAAGAAAGATAGATAGGTAACTTGACAGATTGAGTACATAAATAATAGGACTAAAGAGTTTTTCAAACTCAAGAACCCCTAAACTCATGTAAACTAACACCAAGTACCTACATTGAACCTAAGAGAGACTCGGTTCACCTCAAGAACTCAAGTTTCTAGCTAATGAACAACATAAGTCAAAACCCTCACTTGTGAAACCCAAGTTTTTGGTGGTCTACTCTCTAAGAGAGGAATTATGTTTCAAGAAAATTACAATCTCAATAATGAACTAACTAGTGAAATAAGACTAAGAAGGTCCTACTTAAAGTCTATTACAAAAAGAGATGGAAATGACCCTGTTACCATTAATGAAAGGGGCAAGTTTAGAGTGCACAATAGGGCTGCCTTGGAATTTTTTTAGATACTTAAGGCATTTCTTCACATTTTAATACATGCACTTCCTTGGATGGACTTAAGACACACTCGCACACATCTATCTTCATGAACATGCTTTGAAGACTTTATAGTTCCTGAGCTTGGCTTCTTGTAAATGGTCTTGAGGCCTTGGTAACCATTCATCCTATCTATATTGAAAGGAATTTAACCTCAAATTTATGGCTTTATCATTAATAGTGACAATAAGTGAGAGGTCACATACATTGAACATGTTATGCATTTGGTATTCCGGAGAGAGGTCAATCTTGTATGCATTATCATTAATTCTTTCAAGCACTTGAAAAGATCTATCACCCCTTGGCATCAATTTGGCCTTCCTTTGTGTTGGAAACCGATCTTTTCTAAGGTGTACCCACACCCAATCTCCCAGTTTTAGAACAAGCCTTCATCTTTCTTTGTTGGCCCGCTTAGCAACTTTTTAGTTTTTCTTCTCAAGCCGTAGCCTTACTTTCTCATGCAACTTTTTCATGGACTCAAACCTTTTTCTTCCATCTAAGCTCAACATAAGATCATTAGACAAAGGGGTTAAATCTAAAAGGGTAAGAGGGTTTAGGCCGTATACAGAGTCAGAGGGAGTCATACTCATACTTGAATGGATAACAAGATTATAAGAAAACTCAAGGTGATCCTCTCAAGAATTCATCTTACCTTTAACCACAAATCATAGCATAGAACCCATTGTTCTAGTCACTACTTCCATTTGGACATCGATTATGTGGGTGGCAAGAGGCTGAAAATAGCAAATTCGTACCAAGCCTACCCTACATTGACTTCCAAAAGTGACTAAGGAACTTGGAGTCCCTATAACTAACAATGGTTCGAGGGATCCCATGCAACTTAATATGTTCAATAAACAATGAATATACACTAGATGCATCCTCACTTTTAGAGTATGGAATAATATGTGTCATCTTAGAGAATCAAGCAACCACAATAAAAATACTATCCCTACCTCTTCTTGTCCTTGGCATCCCTAAAATAAAATCTATAGATATATCAAGCCAAGGATGTAAAGGAGTGGGAAGTTGAGTATATAATACTTGAGGGAGAAGGCATGATTTGGCACTCCTACAATCCATACATTGGCCACAAATCTTGGTAATATCTTTGCGTATCTTAGGCTAATAGAATTGTTCCTCAAGGATACCAAGGGTCTTCTCAACACCAAAGTGTCCCATTAGACCACCATCATGTGTCTCTCTAACAAGTAATTCTCTCTAAGAACAAGAGGGCACATACAACCTTCTTCATTTGACCAAGTAGCCCATTAAACTTAGAATAGAAAGTGGAATTCCAATCCGTGAGCTATTTTTCCCTACCCCACTCTTTACATTCCCTAAATATAGGAGCAAAGGTTGGGTCCTTGGGATACAATAATTGGAGGCTCTCAAATCCCATCAACTTGGAAGACAAGGTAGAAACAACAACATGTTTCCCAGATAATGCATCGGAACCATATTTTTCTTACCCTTTTTGCATTCACTGACATAAGGAAAGGTTTTTAGGAATTCAATCCACTTAGCTTGTCATTTGTTGACATTATATTGGGCCCTAAGATGCTTCAAGGATTCATAGTCTGTTCGTATCACAAACTCTTTGGGCCACAAGTAGTGTTGCCAATTACCCAAAGCTCTAATCAAAACTTATAACAATAGATCATAAGTGGAATAATTTAGAGTCACGCCCTTGCGATTCTCACAAAAGTAGGCAATAGGTTTAACGTCTTACATCAAAATAGCCCCTATACCTACTTTACTCGCATCACATTCAATTTCAAATATTTTATCAAAGTTGGCTAATTATAACAAAGGGGCGGAGATGAGAATAGCTTTCAAGGTCCCAAATATCTTAGCTTGTTCATCATCCCACTTGAATGGTTGGTCTTTTTTAATGACCTCGGTCAAGGGGAAATAATGGTGCAAAACCCTTTGACAAACCGTCTATAAAAACTAGCCAACCCATGGAAGCTTTGGACTTCACAAATAGATTGTGGGGTTGGCCAATTTTTAATAGCGTCTATCTTGGATTCATCCACTTTGATCCCTCTTTAACTTATAACAAAACCTAAGAACACAACTTCATCAACACCAAATGAACACTTCTCAAGATTAGCATACAATTTCTCCTTTCTAAGAACATCAAAGACACTTTGCAAATGCACCACAAGTTCTTCTAGGGACTTTTAATAGACCAATAAAATCATCAAAACACACAACAACAAACTTTCCAATAAATGGTTTCATCACAAGATTCATTAACTGCATAAAAGTGCTAGGAGCATTAGTTAGGCAGAATAGCATGACCATCTATTCATAAGGACAAAATTTGGTCTTGATAGTGGTCTTCCACTCATCACCAGGTTGTATTTTAATTTAGTGATAGCCACTTCTAAGATCAATCTTGGAAAACACACAAGAAACATTTAACTCATAGAGTAAATCATCCAATCTAGGAATGGGATGGTGAAACTTTATCGTGATTTTATTGATTGCTCGGTAGTCCACACACTATGCCATGTTCCATCATTTTTGGGCACTAATAATACCAGAACTACACATGACTCATACTCTCTTTGATGTATCTTTTGATGAAAAGTCCCTCGACTTGCCTTTGAAGCTCTTTGGTGCCCGTAGGGCTACTTCGATAAGATGGTTTGTTTGGCAATTATGATCCCAACACAAAGTCAATTTGGTGTTCAATGACCCAAAGTAGGGGTAACCCTTGCAGAAACTCCTTGGGGAATACATCTTCAAATTCCTGCAAAATAAGAGAAATAGAAGAAGAAATAGAATACGTAGAAGGGTTAGAATTAAAAGATGGGCGAGGAGAAGCATAGGTGTGGTGTCATAATAATCCATGAAGAGATCCCTCTTCTAAGACAACATCACCATAGCCTCATTACCCTTCGAAGTTGGAACTCCCTCGGCTCCCTCATCCTTCCCGCACATGGGTTCACCCTCTCTACTCTCAAGTTCCCTCTTTTCTTTCCCTTTTTCCTTAACTCCCTTATTTGTTGATGAGCTTTACGTACTTATGATGGTGAAAATGGATAGAGTGTTAACTTTAGGCCCTTGAATTCAAAGCAGTACTGGTTGATCTGGCCATCATGATTGGTGGTAGATCCATCATATTGCCACAGTCGACCCAATAATAAGTGACAAGCTTGTATTGGTATGATATCAAAAAGCACCTCATCTTCATAGTTTCCCACTTTAAACCAAATCACTATTTGGCAGTTCACTTTTAATTCTCCATACTCGTTCAACCATTGGAGCTTATATAGACTTGCAAGTGGAGTAGTAGGCAATTTCAAGTAGTCCACCATTGTGGCACTAGCAACATTGGTATAATTTTCACTATAACAATCAAGGAGCATACACCTTCTTTAATAAGGCACTTGGCATGGAAAAGGTTTTCTCTTTGACTTAGATCATCCAACGCCTTACAAACCATAACTCTTCATACCACAAAATTAGGTACTTCAATTTTAGCACCTTGCAGCCAAGTATCGTCCTCATCACCCTCATTTTTTTTTCAATTTCTACTCTCAATCCATCTTGAGAATCACTATTATTCTTACTCGATTCAATTCCTACCTTCTTCCCAAGGTAATATAACTTTCCCTCCTTTAGGATCACATTCTTCTGGTTTGGACACTCACTAGCCCTGTGTCCCCACCCTTAGCATTTGAAGCATTGAAATTCTTTAGAATTAGAAATAGAAATCGATTTACCTTCATGCTTTGGAGGTTGATATTGGGCAGCCTTGGTCACTGGTTGAGGAGCATTGGTTGGAGTGCTTTGGGTATTATTCCAAGCCGAAGATGATGAAGTCACCTCTTTTCTCTTGGCCCAACCCAAGGGGACTTGGTGTCCCTTTGCTTTGTATGCCAACCTCTTCAGAAGCTCATTTTCAATCTCTAAAGTCATTTAAATGATACCATCAATCATTTCAAACATATTAAGAGTTATGTAAGGTGATATTTCCTTATTTAGGCCAACTTTAAAGAGTATGATGTCGTGACTCACTTTTCCCCCTCATTGATTAAGTTTTAAAATGAGTTGTTGGAACTCATCATAGTAAGCCACGATGTTCTTGTTACCTTGGATCAAGTTGTACAACTTGGCAAGGAGTTCATGTTGGTAGCTCTTAGGTAGGTACCTTTATCTCATGAGTACCTCAATCTAAACCAATGAGGGGGTTTCCCCTCAATCAAAAAATAACCATACAGTTTAACATATACCCACCATGTAGTAGCATAACCTTCAAAGTGAGCTATCGCATAACAACTCTTTTTCTCCACGGTAAGATTATTAACTTGGAAGATTCTCTCACATGTGGACTCCCGTCCAAGAAACTCTTTGGATCACTCTCACCTTTGAAGATTGGAAGCCCCACTTTGATAGAGTTAATGCCTACATCCCTATCTCTATTGCCTTGTTGATTCCCGTGGCCAACTCTATCCTCATTCCTATAGAATCCTCTTGGTTCTATCCACCTCTTTCTAATACCTTTTTCCATCAAGTAAGGATCATCATAAGCTCTATACCTCTCTTGTGTATCCTTTCTACCATACCTCTTTACATGAATGGGTTAATTTTGGAAAAGTGGAATTTGATATGGTGGATTCGGATTTGGTGGAGGTGGAGGTCTTTGGTGTAGTGGAGTTTGGAATGGAGGGCTCGGGTTTAGGGGTGGCATTTGGTTTCTAAGTCCTTCTTGTTGGACTTGGTGAAGTGGAGGATGGGTTGGTCTAATATGATCTCGTCTTTGGGAGTAAAGGGTGGATTGATTTGTGGCATTTGATGGTTATCTTGGTGGATTGAACATTTGATGCAATGTTTTGGGGGTAATGGTTGCGGAGGTATTCTGATCATGTCCAATTGACGATACATGATAACATTAAGGAGTAGAAGGTCGAGAGTTCCTTCGACTTTCCATATGCTCCAACCTCCCACTAATGGTAGACATGTATCCCTTCATCAACGTCGTTTCCCCTTTGATTGACCCCACGTCCGTACCTAACACCTCAAGACTTCGTTGTATAGCCTCAAGTTTGGCCTTAAAAGTGTCAAGATCATTGCTCTCGGTATGAGAGGTACTCCCTTCTTTAGCAAATATACCTAAGAAATTACCTACAAAAATAACAAACAAGTTAGCTCAAAAATAGCCTCACCATACTCTCACACTTGATTATCTCACATTGGTCTCTAAAGTGTTGTAAATCGAATATGTAACCCATGAGAAGTTGAGGAGTGAGTCTACTCTTTGGCTGGAATGGATTTTTGTTTGGAGACTCAAAAAATGTCTTGTCTGGTACGAATTGCAATGATTTATAAACAATAGAAGCACACAACTAACGCAAACACGAATAAACAGAATCAAAAACTAACTTACAATCTAGTAGATGAGTACTAGCTTGTTAATTAGTATTAGAATCAACAAAATTGAAACCAATTGAAACAAGGAGAAGAAACTAGGACTTCCAAAAATTTTGAGCCTATGATGATGTGCCAGTCAACTATTGGTCGTTGAAATTTTGCTGAAATTGAAATTTTTTTTTCTTGTTCCAAAATTTAGTTGTTCAATTTTTCAAATGGAATAAAAAGTTTCAGCTATAGGGTAGACAAACAAGACTTTAGGCTTCCTTTTCAAGATTCAAAAGGCCTTGACCTACTTTCACTCTTTTGGCAAGACAAATATTTTGGAAGTCTTATCTTCTTTTCTTTTTTAGACAATCTTGAAAAGTACCCTAACTCTCTTGGATGGATTAAGACACTCCCACACACATCCATCTTCATAAACATGATTTGAAGACTTTGTAGTTCCTGAGCTTGGCTTTTTATGAATGGTCTTGAGGCCTTGGTACTCGTATCAATGCAGTTGGAGCATTGGTCAACCCAAAATACATGACCAAGAACTCATAATGACCGTACCAAGTCTGAAAAACTAATTTTGAAATATCCAAAGCTCTAATCATCAAATGGTGATACCCTAATCTTAAATTAATATTTGGAAACACCGAAGCACCATAAAGCTAGTCAAACAAATCATGAATACAAGAAAGAGAATACTTATTCTTGATCGTCACCTTGTATAACTATCGATAACAGTACACATACACATAGATCTATCCTTTTTCTTCACACACAACACAAGAGCACCTCAAGGTGATACACTACATCGGATAAATCCATAATCCAATAACTCCTGTAGTTGATCCTTCAGTTCCTTCAACTCAGTTAGGGCTATCCTATAGGAGGAATAAAAAGAGGCTTGGTCCCAACTTAATGTCAATAGAAAAATAAATATCACGATCTGGAGGCATAGTGGGAAAATTCATAGAAAACACATCCATGAATCCACAGACCATACGAACAAAATCTATAGGAGGAGGCGAAGAAGCACTAGTATTATGAATTAGAGCCAAGTAAGATAAATATGCCCTCTCAACCAAGCGACGGCCCTAAACGTAAGATATAACCCTCTTGGAAACTCAATAAAGTTTACCCTTCCAAATTATCCTTAGCACACCTGATAAAGCTAAAGTCACGGTCTTAAAAGAATAATCTAGGACAGCATGGTAAGGACCCAACCAATCCATACCCAAGATGACATCAACACCTACCATATCCAATACAATCATATTTACCAAGGCTCACTCTCGTCAAAGGTCACAACACAATATTGGTACACCTGATATATGATTAAAGAATCCCCTATTGGGGTAGATACATGAATAGGCACATCAAGAGGCTCACAAACTGAATCAAAACCCAAAGCAAAGTATACAGCCATAAAGAAGAAAGTCGGTCCCAGATCAAATAATACATATGCAGGTCTAAAACAAATGGGGATGGTACCTGTGATAATAATATCAAAAGCCTCAGCCTCTAGTCTGGTGGGTATAGCATAGCACTGTCAATGACACGAATTGGCTGAATAGCCCCGAGACCACCACCACAAGATCTATGACCTTTACCTCACGCACCTCTAGTAGAACCCCTACCTTTCACTGCTAAAATAGGAGTAGTCCTGAACACATGGTAAGGACAGTCCTTGGATAAATGGGCAGTCTCATCATAGACATAGCAACCTCTATAGCCTGACTCAATAGAAAGAGGTATGAATAGACCAGAGCGGCCACCTAGAACTACTGAACTAGAAGACCCACTACCTAAACTCTATAAGGCTGCCTGTACGGATCTACCATGATAACCATAAAAACCTCTAAAATCCCTACCTTGGGAAGTATGACCTCTGAACTCACCCAGGCGCCGCACCCTCTTAGTGCCTCCCTGGGATGCTCGAAGAATACCCTTAGTCATCTTAGCATGATCCACTATACTCTAAAATGATACTCTAAACACTATCATATAAGATGTAGATAGCAGAAGAGAAACATCTAACCCCTTCCCAAACTTCTGAATCTTCTCAAATTTGGTGGCAATGGTGGCATAGAAATATCTAAAAAGCATAAAAGTGTGCCTCATACTCTACAATAGTCATGGAGCCGTGCTCCAAGTAATCAAAGTCAACCTTCATCTGATCCCTCAGATGGTGAGGCTGAACCTCTCTAAAAAGGCCTCAATAAATTGATCCCAAGTCATCTCGAGAGAATAGAGAGGTCTGCATAACAAGTGACCTCCACCAATCCCTAGCGGAACCCCTTAACTGAGAAGTAGTATACACAATATAATGCAACTCAAGCGAACCCATGTTATGTAGTTTCTAACGATAGTCAATCAAGAACTCATAGGCATCCTCGTCTATAGCACCGCTGAACCTAGGATGGCCCAAATGAGTGAATCTCTCAAACCTCTTTTGATCCTCAAAAAACATAAATATAATTGCAATAAAAGGAGGTATGGTGCATTTGACAGGCTGAGATCTCACCTGAGAAGGCAACATAGAAAGCAGCTGAACTTCAAACTCAAAATGTCATACTCAGATCACAAAAAGAGAGATAACACTCAGAGTCTGTGGAGTACCAAAGTAGAAGTAGGTATTACATAAGGATCCACACTCGAGGCTAGAGGAACACCATAAGCAGACTCTAAAATAGACCAAAGTACAAAACTAGAAGTTGGGGAACACCCAATATAATCAAAGGAGAACACTCCAAGCGAGTCAACAAGCAAATCAACAACCCCTTCAAGACTAGGGTAGAAGAACTTGGTGGAATCAAAGTAAGACCCACATCTCAAATATGCTCAACTCGAGGCTCAGGGGAGATTCCCCTAGCACTACCCTAGGAGCAGAAGATCCACATGCCTATCTACTACCTCAAGCCCATCTATGACTCACAACTCGCCCTTAAGGTTGGGCTTACTCCTCAGATAAAGGCTTAGTATCTCTAATCTTACAAGATCTAGTCATCACTATCTACATAGAAAAGAGTGAAAGATGACTTAGAACACGAGGCATGAAGGAAATCTGCATGATAAGGAACAAATAAAAAAAATTTCCTTAGGACATCTTATAGCCTCTCAAATATAGATACGGATATTTACATACTGATCCGCGAGACTATATTAGATACCTTATTCTTACACTATTGATACCAAATAAACCTGGTTGCTCTAATATCAATTTATCATGACCCAAAACTAAGGGTCATGATGGCACTGGTTGCGGCAATCCTTAATAAGTAAGGTTATAACATAAACTAATACAAACAGGGAAAATAATAACAATAACCCAAAGTAAGGATTCTAGAATGAATTCGAAACACACAAAATAGTAGAAGGAGAAAAAAACATAACCAAAGATATCAACCATAATCCCAAAAATTGGTGTCACAATATAAGAATTAACTAGTACAACTTAAGATCAAAATATATAAGATATCAAAAATAAGAAATAACTTTGTCTTTGAAAGCAAAATAAAAACATAGTCTAAATATAGAAAGGTAGTAGTAGATTCTAGAAGTAAGAATCCAACCTCTACCTCGAATAGCTCCAACGTATTGCCTAAAGTCAACCACCGTGAGGCATACTTAAATCGGGATCGGCACTGAAAGGGTGCATTAGAGGTGAGTACAGTCCACTTATACTCAGTAGATATCATAGACATACTGAGAAAAGCGGAAAATAAAGTATATCAATACACACTAAGTGCACGTCACCTATAACTAGAAAATGTCCCAAATAGTAGCCTACACCATCTCCACTGACAGTTCTATAACATTCACATCCGACATAGCAAAAATAATTAGTAAAGAAAGAAATACACATAGACAGATATCACATCAAATGAAAAATAATGCATCACAAAGAAGTACAAGGTAAATGAAATGCAATATAGATGATGATGGTGTGATGATAATGATGATGATGCCTGAGGTTGACGCACAACCTCCATATACACCTACGGAGCTAAAGCTTCACAACATAGGACCTATGGGGGGGGGTCATCAACCTATATACAATCAATATCCAATACCAATATCCATAACTTCTTTTTGGCACATCCATTAGTAGAGGGTTGTTAAGATATCATATTTTTGTCAAAAAGAGCCAATATTTTTAGTATTTCCATGGTGGTACCAATGTATCATGAATGTATATTATATGAGGATGTAATACAACCAACTAGAATGAGTATTTCTATATCAAACCAATATCCAACCAAGTGAGCCAATAATTCACTCAATATTTCCAATCATTCATGAATTCTAACATATACCATTTGTCAAGAGAGTAGAATATAATTAAATATACCATTGATACCACATTAGGCTTTTACATTATGCAAGACACAGTTGATTTATATATTCACGGCCAATAATATAATATAGGACCCTACACAATCACACACAACAAATATTATTCTAAATCAACCAAATGCAATAATATATAGGCCCCCACACAATGCAAACAATAATTATAGGAATTTTTTTTATTAGTACCCACACCCTTAATATGTTTTGTATCAACATTAACTACGCAGCCCAGTCTAAAGAAAGTTAAACCATAACCTTCCTCAAATACAAAAAAAATGGTTTGGAACCTTCAATCAAAAGCCTTACACCTTACGAATAGAATCAAAATTAACAAAAATATAGAATCTACGCATCAAAAGAGAGCCAACGATACCCATATTGCCTATTTTAATGTTGTGGTCAAAACAGCCCCTCAAAATAGGTTTTTAAAAAAGAAGGGCAAAATTTTAATTTTATTTTTGAAATAGGTTACCCATATTTTTATGAGTCTACAACTGAAAACCCAAGCAAAAATGAATTAAAAACAAGGTCCTAACCAATAAAAAATAATTTTTAAGCGTTATTGGTAAAAATCGTTGAAATTTATTTTAAACACAAGAATTGAAGATGAAATCAAAAGAATAGTGATAATTATAATATTAGAAACTCATCCAAGTGAAAACAGGTTGAAAACAAAGTTTAAAATGGAAGAGTATAATTTTTATGCCTTCCGGGCCAAAATACTTAATTTCTCACTTTTTAATTCGCGTTAGAACGAGAATTAAATGATATAAATTGATGAAAAGGGTTGAAATAGGTGTTTAGGAGCTTAACCAAGATTAAAAGTAGAAGAAATTGCTCAAAATCATGAAATCCTAAGCTTCATGTCTCAAAAATAGTGAAATGGCGAAAACAAGGTATATATATAGTCCGAGCAACGCACACATGACCAGGTGTCGCGTATGTGGTACCTGGCCTAATGGCAGGTATCACGATTGCGATCGTATCACTGTGTATATGAGTGTCGCAGACGCAATGCTAATAATATGTATGCGATATATTGGGTTGCAATGCCGAGTCACGAAAGCTATATTTCCCTCGTGGAAATGAGTGCCCCAACAAAGATTTGAAAATTTCAAATCCCTGCAGACCCCTCGAGATTCATTCAGAATCTTGTAAATGCAAATAAAATATGCTACCCTATTAAATTTGATGCTCCAAACTCAATGGCTATATCAGATTTAAAAAAAATTGGTTTCACAAATTTGACCTCCAAAACCCAATCTTACAACTTTCTGAATTGAGGATCAAAATGAGATTTAAAAGTCATAAAACCAAACTAACCATGTTACCAACCTAAAATTGATGTTCTGGATCTATTGGAATAGTCTATATTGTCATTCAATACTAGTATTAATAAATATTGACCGAAGTTAACTATAAAGTTTCTTAAGCTACCACAAATAATCATTTCACATAAATCACACCGAAATGCATTGGAAACCATGCCAAGCATCCAATACCCCAGAAATACCGCAACACAACCATGAGGAGAGGTATGATGGTCAAATTGAACAAAAATGAATATTTCACATAAATGATCAAAAATCAGGTTGCTATAACACTAGTAGACATCAACAAATGAATCAATCCAAAGAATGAATCAGATTCTTATGTCTAATCCAGGAGCATACAATTTCCAACTGTAAATAGTCACATGAATTGTTTAACCAATCTAAATAAAATACAAGAATATACCTTAGACAATGGAAGAAGTCTTGCACTGTGTGCTGTGTATGTCTCGAACGACGTTGGGTCCCATTCCTTATCCTAATTAATCAGTTGCAAAAAAAAATGTACAGAAGTATATTCATAAAATAAAGAAGCTACTGGCCTAGACTAATTATAAGAAAAGAAGCCAAGAGAATGCTAGAGAAATAGTTTTGTTTTGGGGTCTGTGTCTACTTATTCCGACCTTGAATCTAGGTTTCCCCTAGTGTCACTTTGTTGCTTCAAAAGCTACACTTGTTTTCTTCCTTCTCTTATCTTCTTCCTTCTGAAACAAAGAATTTAATTATCTACACTAACTTTACTGTACTTATTTTTAGTTATAGTAACTATACCCTCTGGGTTAAATTACCATAATAGGGGGCCTTTCTTAATGGAGGAGTTCATACTCAAAGAGAGAAAGTAGACCACTTAATAGACTATTTCAACATATTATTTATGCTAGTCACATAGCAATATTTTAACATAATCTTTTGATATCTTTCTTTACGCTTCCCTCAAATCCCCTCGGTCATCCCTTTATTCAATATCCATCATGCAAAGAATAGGGGGTTTAGGAAGTATACGGGCTTTATTTCGGTCAAGTGTCGAACTCTTTTATCTTTGCTAAGATGCTTTGTCAGCAATCTTTTCTCAACCTAATGTTGATCTCATGTCCTCTACTAATCCACCCTGATCAATATTACTATAGATTTCCACTCTACCATGGCTATATTAGTATAGATCATACCTTTGCCAAGTAAACGTTTAAGGAACCTCAAGATCCTGTAAATCCATGTAGGTGTGCTTGACAAGAAGTATGCATATATTGGCTTACCAACACCCTAGCATAGGTAATGTCAGGTCTAGTGATAGTAAGATATCTAAGTTTTTCCACCAGTATCTGATGTCTACACCATCCAAGGGTTTTATTCTTTTTTCTTCAAGCTTATGATTTTCTTCTATTGGACTAATTATGGTATTGAAACCTAACATCCCTATTTTCTATAAATCAAGGACATAAATTGAGAGATAGTTCTATATATTATAGAATTTGAAAACCTTTACGTCCAAGAAGTACTGTAGCATGCCAAATTTATATCGAAGGTGACACGACCCGAACCAAGGCCATGTTGTAATGGGCATCTCAAGCCCAACATGGATCAGAGATCACTCCGCTACACAATCCAACCAATAAACATATACCTTGAGTCGAATGATTTCGAATATATAACAAGATATGGTGATTAACAACACACGGACTTTGGGATAGGTCCGTGACCAACCCAAGCAAGTCTCGCCATCTAATGTCAAACCAATCAACCATAACATAACCAAAATAATAACTAAGTCCATATCCATACCACAACATACCTAAGTCCACAGTTTTTCCATACAAAGCCTCTAAAAATCTGAGAATATCCGGTCAGGACATGCCCCTGACAATAGCCAAAACCAATATCCAAGTCTAAACCAACAAAGACATCAAAAGCTAAAAGCAAGAAATGGATCCTTCTAAAGTATGGCAGCTCACCCCTTCAAGTCAACATATGATGTCCCCTAATCTAAGTCACTCACAAGGAGGTGTGATAGTATGACCAACACCTGCATCTCATGGGGATACAACGTCTGAAAACAGTAGTAGTTGGAGCGCTAGCATGTAACTCAAGGATAAGGATAATCTAATGCCAATATTTCAAAACTAATAAATCAATGCATATAACCAATGCAATACATATATATACACACCATGTCGAGGTAGGGAAAAAGATTTTAACATGGACCATTGAAATCTTAACCTGGGTTATGCAGCTTAGCAGTCATATTAGTAAAACCAACGGGCTATATCGACTCCAGTTCTCACCCTCTTGTCGGGCCACAGTTCGTGTAGTCGTACAAACTGGAGAATGATCTTATGTATGTGCATAAGGGACTCAAACCTCCCACTCATATACTAAGGTGACTTGGTCACCCAATCAAGTAGTATGATACGGGGGATCAAACCTTTCACCTTATGTATTATGGGAGACTTGTATCTCCCAGTCATAGTAAGCAAAAGGAATCGAACCTCGGGCCATTTTAACCCCCGCATTTGGCAAATACGATTTCCAGTATGGATCCCCTTGGGACCTCCACCTTCACGACTTGGCTATACAATTCTCTTTAATGCCCAATTTAAAACCACCATTTCACATACGCAACCATTAAGCTAATTACTTACCAAAGGCATTTCATTGGTGTCGTCATACCAACACTACTTTCAAGTATACCACATGTCATTACCATTATCAATAAACCAATTATTCTTTTGACTTTGGGACTCGAACCCATTGTCTAACAAAGACTCTAGTTTAATTAAAGGTTTAGGGACTCAAACCCACTGTCTAACAAAGACATAAATTAATTTAAAGTTTAGGGACTCAAACCTTTTTTAGCTAATCAAACCACCAAGGTTACCATTTGAATTATTACATGCACAAAAAGGCCTTCACAAAACCATTTAACAACCATTCATATTCATTAGGCCAATGCCTTAGTTCAAAACACTATTTTACTATGTGACTAGTTTATTCTCTTAGACATTTTCACACACACTTTGAGAGAATATCAATACCATGACCAAAGCCAAAGTAAAAACCATTAATTTTAGGGTTACCCATGACCCATTTGTTAAACAGCAATTACCAAGCACCCACATGTGCAAACCATCACCAAGAACATGTATACACACAAGTTAAAGCAAGAGTAAATAATACTCAACCATATGTAACAAAACCTTCAATTTTGGTTTCCAAACCCACCATTTAAGAATCATAATCACACTTTAAAACACATGATACTTATGAAATAATAATAAGAGAAGAGTCGCATGCCTTATGCACAAAGATTCAAGAAAGAAACTTGACTCTTGAGCCTCTAGATGAACATATTTGAAGAACCCTAGCCCCAATTTCCTTGAAACGGTTTAAAGAGGATTTTGATGTATTTTGATCTTTCAAAGATTATAAGAGGCTACAACAGGTTATAAGGCGTGGGGACTTAAGGTTTTTAGGGTAAGAAATGCATAGAATATCCTCAGCTTAAAGCGGTAAAACGTTCACAAAAGGGTATGACTCCCCCCTTAACTCGTACATAAACTTACGAGTGGTACAAACCACTCGTACCCTAGGCATCAAGTTGAACTTCAACACTTTCCACCATACGAGTTAATAGACTAGCTCATGTTCAATCATACAATTTGTAACCCCTAACCCATACCCTAGGCAGAATCCTCTAGGCTAAACTTAGGGCATCATACAATTTGCTGAGATACAACTCATACCTTAGAATACGAATAGTAAGATACCTAATCATACCTTGGACATTAAGTAAAATAGGACATACTATGAAATATATGAGTGGAGGGACCCTAAATCATACCACATTATACGATAAGTACCCACAAATCGTATGATGTCCAGTGAGCACAAACTTAAGAATTTTCTAAGGGTCAAAACTAGGGTGTTTTTGAAGGTGTGGCTTAAGTAAGCCTTAAATAATACGATCTCATCAACATCATCACCATTGACCATAGAATTCTAAGCAATTACTATGATATAGCTTACTTTCCGACCTTTTATTACATTACAAAACATGTGTATCAGAGGTACACCATTTGGATCCAAACTAAACAATGGCATTAGTGAACTTCTCAAACCGTGCCCTTAGGGATTGCTTCAATCTATAAAAGGCTTTCCTCAATGTATACTCTATGTCATTTCCCTTTGATTCAATATTCGAGTGTTATCTCTATATACACCTTCTCGTGTGAGACCCCATGCAAGAAGGCATTTTTCATATTTAACCGGTACAATAACCGTGATTTTTATATAGCCAAGAAAAGTAAGATTCTAATAGAAATGACCTTTACCTTTGTGAAGGGGTCTCTCCATGATCTATTCCTTTGATTTGTACGAATCTCTCAATCTTCACACTTTGATGGAATTTCACTATGTATACCTATTTACATTTAGATCCCATAGTTTTCTTTCTAGGAGGTAAATCAACAATCTCCCGTGTCTCATTGTGCACCCATTTCCTCCATCATTAAGCTCTTCTGGTGAGGGGCACATAAGGCTTCCCTTCTAGTCTTTGGTATTGATATCGAATTACAAGCGAATATAAAGGCCTTATAGGAGAATGATAATTTTTTATAGGATATATGGTAGTTCAAAGAGAGTTAGGTACAAACGTTTTCACTCTCTCCTAACTGCAATCGTATAATCAAGACTAGACGTTTCGGGGTTAGTTTCACTCTTTTCATCATAAGGCAGATTAATATTTCCTAACTAAAGGGAAATATCCTCACTGTTAACAAGAGAAACATAAGGGAAAACTAGTTCGTTTTTACCTCATCAGGTCAGTATGCCTTCCAATAAATAGTCTTGACCAAATCTTCGCCAAGAGTAGTAGCAACATTTTTTTGTACGGACAGATGACACGGGGATTACAAAATATGCTTGATCACTTGACTTAGGTTTTTCTTGTTGATGACTCAAGATTTTTTTGGTTGGGTCATGAAAATCAAGCAACATCCACAGAGACATACTTTCTTTTTGTAATTGGAGCAAAGTATATTGTGATGTTGGATAACCAGTGAAGACATATCTCACTCTAGGATCCAATTTCTTATAAGAGGTCCCGGTTACACAGATATAACACACCCAAAAATAAAAGATATAGATCAAGAATCTATTAACATGTTTACGAATCACAATCCTAGAAATATAGCATCCCACTTTTCTTTACTACCCAGGACTTCGATATATTTAAAAATTATGTAGAAGAATGAAGTTTTTAGCAATAGGATTTTACACTTGTACATGTCCATTTCAATACTATGGAAATCATCCTATTAATTAGGTAAACCTAGGTTAACACTGCTTCAAACCATAAGGACTTATGATAATTTATCTTAAAGAAATGACAAAACTAAACTCATCCTTAGATATTTATTGATACACAGTAGTAAGACAAGAGAGAGGAACCAAAAAATCATAAAAACATTGTAACCCAATAAAGAAAGAGACGGGGCAAGCCCCCTTACATTAGAGTGAACTAACTAAAATGGTACACTACAATGACTCTCACTACAGGAATATTACTATAGAATATGCTTAGTCCTCTTACATACATAAGACTGCAACTAAGACGCACCTAATTCAAATAAACTAGGAGCTAACTCGCATCTTTGAAGTATGAACATACCCTAATATACAATGCCATAACTCGACTTCATTATAACAAGAAGCATTCAAGGCCTGTATGGAGGACAAAAGACCATAAGTCTCAAATGATTAAGTTGAAGATTTAGGCAAAGAATAGAGCGAGCCCAAGGAAAAGGGTAGAGTCCAGCAATATTGAGCCCTAAAATAGAAATTCTATTCAAATCCCTACTTAGCATAGTGCCTTAAGGAGAATCCAAAGTCGGTTGCTAGTAAAAGTAGCGTGACAAAGAGCAAACTAAAGTATTTATAGAAAAATAGTGTAAGTAGAAGAAAAGACGCAATGATTAGAGGCTGCCCATGGAGTGATCCCTCTCTTATATTCCCTTTTTTAAATAAGAAAGAAACAATAAGTCATTAACATCGAAGCTTTCACTTATGGTAGTTGTTACGCAAGTGATATCATACGCCAGTCTGCACCTATATAGTGAGGGTTCATTAAGGTGAGTTGATGAGATAATATGGCTGGCATACTTTTCATATGTATGTGGAGGGAACCTTACATTAAGCACTAGGACCACCCACAAAAAATGGGGTTAAATATTGATATATATCATCTTTTAGCTGAGTGGGGGTCGCACCCCTACCTTCTTCTAAAAAAAAGATCAAAGACGCTAGGTACACTCATATTTAAACCTTTCCAATCTATAGCTAGACATAAATTTATTCTGATTCACATGTTATGGCATTCGTAGCATCAATTCCTTGCATTTCTCCTATTAATAAGGTAATAAGGCTTTACCACTTAGAGTGGACATACTTTCGAGTTTTTACTGGTTTATGCTAAATGTATGAGGGTTTCCTCTTGATTATTGTGGGATACAATGGACTCTATTTAGAGAATTATCCTCACATATGTAAGACTAGATTAAGGCTCTATTACTAATCTTTTACAACAATTCTCTTAATATAAGAAGTATCTAACCTATCTAAGCACAAGTATGCACGAGACAAAGGAGGCAACTCAGAATGAAAGACATATAAATCAGAAAAGAAGAAGTCGACTATAGAATCTGCATAAGAGTTTGCTTCTTTGTAAATATGGCTCACACCTATACCAGAGTGAATCCCACTAGTAATTTTGTCTATAAAAGGTTTGTGTGAAAGAGAACATCATATTGTCACTACAAGTGCTTGAGAATGAGTTCACATTTTTCTTGTTATAATAAGTATTACACTTGAAATAGCTCAAGTAGCAATAGAAGCTTTTGGTGGAATCTCCTTTACTATTCCTGGTAAATTATTTGCAGAAGATATTGATGCAATAACCGATGTATGTGTTCTTGAAAGTACTCCTGGAGGAGAGTGGGTTCTCTCTAAACTTTAGGTCATCTTGTGGCCTCTACTTTAATTTATGAAATTTATATGGCATCTAAGGCACAAATATGGAAAAGAGTTCTTTCCTAAAGAAGTATTTAATGCTTCTCCAACCCTCCAAAGACACGATTAATAAGGAGTTAATCTAATGCAGTAAAAAGGCTTACAACAATGATATCCTACCTTACCTGTTTTATCCTTCCCTCAACCTCCCCAGAAAGAGTCCATTCATTGTTGTCTTAGGGAACCTAAAATAGAATCACTTGAAGAACAACCACATAAAGTCTTTTCTACTGATTGATATTTCTCATATTTTTAGGGCTTTACTGAAGCTATTGGAATTGACTTTAATCTAAAGTTGTCTAGGTTGGGTCCTTCAACCCAATAGTTCACTAGGACAGTGCTCAGATCAATAAAATAAAAGAAGAAAAACAATATGCCCCTTGATCATACCTCAAAAAAAGCAATTCATGAGGAAAGGTACCACTTAGACACACATAAAGACAAACATGACAACTAGGGCATGTCACATAGTATAAGTATAGGCTCCTACCTTGACTATAGAACAAATTAGTGTGACACATGCCTTAATTAGACTAAAAAAGGAATAAATCGAGGCAGGCAACAAAATTTCACATTATGAAATTATTTTTCTTTCTATGGATTCCCCAAAAGGGGAGAAACCCCAGTCAGCGACAAAATAGTTAAATCAGAGTTCATGAGCTTAGATTGGTGCCACCAATATCTTTCCCATCTGGCTCTCACCGATAGACTACCCCACTTTATCACATGTTAATAAAAAAGAACCTAACCCGAGGGTCAAGCTTACAAGAATTCTCCAACTAAAGTAGTTGATCCAACACAATAATGACCTTTAGTAGTGTTTTTTCCCCACTCTATACAGTAATAATAAAACCCAAGAAAACAATTAACTCTACCAAGCCCCCAGAAGTCAATGGGTGCAGATAATACAAAACTAAGATAAAAATTATAAATATCAGTAACTAAATCAATCCCATGTAACTTTTTTTATCCCAAACCCATGATGAAAGATCTACGTATGTACTAAGCATAAACCAAAACATACAGATAGTAACAGAAGTCCCAGACACTAAATTCAAATAAAAAATAGTGGATAATAACAAGAGGACACATAAATAATGTACAATAGAACTCAGTACCACTATATAACTCCTAGTAACAGTCGTAACTAATATCAAAACATCTCAATCATAATCATAAAAAGATTACAGACTCAAAATGGAACTTATAGTAATTATACTGTGTCCTGAAACTAGTGAGCCATTAAGAAGCCAACGTCAACCATAAAAAGATACCAACTCATATCGAACCTTATAAATAACGACCATAAATATAGCAGTAACTAATTACAATATCATGCCAGAAGTCATAATAATAATAGCAATAAAGCATATGTCAAAACTGAACCAGAAATCAAGTACATCTACATAAATATAAGCATAACTAGCCAACATGAAAAAATTCAAGAGTCCTAAGCCAATCTCCAAATCATAAAGTCATAACTATGAATCTCGGGTGGATAAGTCTTAAGTTAAGGCAGTTCTCAAATACAAGGTCAAGAAGGTTTTGTCCAATATTAGTTGCTACTTTATTGGGGAAAAGGGACTAAAATAGGCCAAAAATAAAGTCTAAGTCAAACCCAACCCATAACGACCTAAACTATTAGTTAGGAGTCAAATTATGCCTAAAGGAACTTAATGCCAAGTATACTAGCTAAAAATATAGTGGGGCCCACTACGGGTCCTGATAACCAAACAGAGGTCGGGACCTAGCCAAATCTAGTCTATGGCTTCTCATTCCCATTTTCAGGTAATAATAGCACTAAAAGATGATAATACATTATAATAGGGGATAACGAACTCAAAATATACCAAAACTGGGCCTGAACTGGTTAAATAAGATGTAACAATACTAAGCAATACTTGGCTATAACTACCTGCCTAAAACTAGCACAATATTAAACATATACCACAAGTAAACCTATCCTACCTGGACATTGCGGACACTCGCCAAATTCTCTAAATTGGAGTTATCCCCTTCGAAGAGGCCTCCAAAAGATGCCATGCTATCAAAATAATGACCCATGTATCAAGATGAGTAAAATAATACCCATATTACATATACACACTCTGGGTAAAAATTGGACTAAAAATCCTGCTTGGGGTAAATTTGCATAATTACAAAATTGAAATCATCACAGCATCCCGTGTAACTCAAATATCAATAATCACATGAAATTTATCTAAATTCAAGATCTAGTGACCAAAAATTTAGTATCAATACTAATGGAAAAATCAAGAATAATATGGAGAATTACGCTAGAAATTAGATGAAACTTACATTATTATCAATAACTAAGCACTCAAGAATCTAACCCCAAGCTAAAAACAGCTTTGATTACATAATTTCCATTAATTACCAATTGAAGGAGTCAAAAGTAGAGTATTTATACTTAGTTTAAAGCTAAAAGATGAAAAAGGGGGACTTATATAAAGTGCCAACGATAGCTACTTTAGCGGCAAAATGACCATTAAAGCAGTCACCACTAAACGTCCCAAGGTCCACTATAGAGACCAGACCTAGGCTGTCCAAGCTCCACTTAAATAGTCCATAGCCGCCAAATCAAATGTCTCAAAAGTAGAGCCCAATCACTTAGCAGGCACCACTAAAGCGGTCCACTGGCTGCTTAAGTGACTGCACTAGATACTTGGAACCAACCAAGTTTAATAATTCCCAACAAACTCTGACAGGTGCTTAGGATTGGTTTGGAATCTCATGCTCACAAATGAACTATGCTACCCTAGCAAATTTGACATTTCATAGACAATGTTTCTATCAAAATTTCCATCTGGTGTCATTTTGATAAAGTGGGTGTCACACCTAAAGAGACGTTTTAGCCAAATTCCACCTCATACCCCAAAATAACTCTGAAAGCCTTGAAACCAGGCTAAGGATTACCTTAGCCAAAAATCAATATTTTGAGGTTATTAATACTGTCATAAATGGCATCTGAGGTCGTTTACCTAAGGTTTTGGTTTGAGGCCTATTTCTTAACTTTAAAAGCTCCAAAACATGAAAAGGGCTCTAAAAAACAAATAAGTTATTGGATAACCAAATTGTTAGTCTCAACAAGTCATAAATGACTTAGGACAGCTATAAGAAAACTTTAAACAAAGAAAAATCACAAAAATAAAGCAAATAACCTGGAGGGTCATTACACTTTTCAATGTAAAGAACTTTTTTTGCAGATAGCATGATTGTTATGTTAAGATATGAAGCTTTATTCAAGTGCAGTATAGTGTAAATACAAGAATGTGTTGTTTTCGTACATCAACTACCAGTGCTATAAGTTTTCTTGTTGCACTTCCACGCTTTAGGAGTCTTAAAGGCTTTTTCAAATCAATATAAGTATTCAAAGTATTCAACAAGATAAGCGAGTTTTTGGAATACCTAAGTGTTAAAAAATCAGCCTCTACATAACTATACTTTTGAAACCACTTTGAAATATCCATATCTTCAAAGAACTATCCTAAAATATTTATCCAAAAAACTTGTGATGACCCTATAGGTTATTTTCTACATTTTTACACTATTTTAGTGTTTAGAGCTTTCTCATAGTTACTCTGAGTCATTTATGACCTTTGGAGCTGATAGTTTGGTTACCAAGCAATTCATTTAGTTTTTAGAGTCAATTCTCTATTTTGAAGTTTTTGTAATTTATAGTTAGGTATTGGGCCTAAACTATAGGTAAACAGCATCGTATACTAATTTTCACAATTCCATTAGATTCAAAATATCGAGTTTAGGCTAGAGGGACCCTTGATTTGGGCCTTAAGGCTTCTAGACTTATTTTGGGCTATTGGGTCGGCTGTGGGACCCATATTTGATCAAAATGACCTCAGATGGAAATTTTTATGGTGCCATTGATTCCAGAACATCGAATTTAGTATAGTATCATAATTCATTTGCACTCAAGAAATTATAAACGAGTCCTAAAAGGTCGATCAGAGAATTGGCATTTAGCCAAGTTTGTTGGTGCCTTCAGTGCTGGTGTCATTGCCTTAGAGGATCCTTAGTTACCTAGGAAATATCAGCTTGGCATGACTAAACAGCATGGCTACTTTGGCAAGGTCATCACTTTAGTGGTACCTTAGTCGCCTTAGCGACAAGGCTGCATTTGGCATGCCATCACCTGGGCGATGCTTGGGCCACCTTGCCTCTGGGATGCCTTATGTTGCCTTGGCGACAAGGATGATGCATTTAAGACTTGGCCTTCTCAATTTTAATCATTCTTCAAGTCACAAAACCCCCATTAAAAATCCTAGAGAGCTAAGAGAGAGTACAGATTGATCCTTGGGTGTTTAGGGTAAGTTGTATACATTATTTGGGCTATTTCCTAATCATTATTCCTGTAATCTTATGTCTAGTTTCTCAATTTATTTCCTGGTTTAACTTTGAATCCCCAGTTACTTTATAAGCTAATTTAGGGCTCGTTTATGCTCAAATTTCATCCATTTTTAGTATAAATAATCATCGATCTTAGGAAAATATGTTGACGATTTCAAAGTTATGATTCCACAAGCAAGCGCTACATGAGATTTTAAAATTGATTTTGAATCTGTATCATCTATATATAATATGGGTGTCATTATTCTTGTATTAATGCATAGATTATCCTTTTGATAGTGTGGCATCGTATGGAGATTTCTCGAAAGGTAGCTCCAATCTAGTGGACTTTATTGAGATTTCGATAGAGTCAAGGTTAGCTAGACTTATTTTTCTCTTAGACTGAGCTTTATTATGGTATCAATATAGTATTATGCTAGTGATGAGAAGGGTTTTACGACTTGGTGTTGATTTTAGTATCTTATGGGTTAAAGTTAGTCATTTTAGATCCTTTTCTCTAGAATTTGACCTTGTCACCCCTCTTAATGACCATAAAAATTTCTTAGGGCTAATTTTGTCTTATCTCATACCTTAGGGTAAAAATATAAAGCCTTAGTCTAAGTTTGGGTAGGTATTTTCCTTAGTATGAATTTTTGGGACTATTTTTGAGTCTTGCAGGCCCTCCTTATAGTCAATCATTTAAATTGGCCCTTGTAGACTTAGGAGACATTCTTGGTATATTTCGGTAAATTCTTGAACCTTAGGATGACTTATTGTTTTCATCATGCATAGATTAGTTAAAACATTTGAAATAGTGATTAGCCTTTAAGCTTATTTATTTGACTCATTGAGTAGACCTTGCTATACTTGTGAACTATTCGTAAGCTGGAAAATTGATATTAAAAATGGACTTTAAGGATTTTATGGCTTTGAATTATTACTAATTAGAATTTACTTACTAGTTTTGGTTCAAGTCTGACAATTGTGATATGTTTATGGCATTATTATGATGATATCATTCTTCAGTCTGGTTCGTGTCTGACATTATGATTTGAATAGAATCTCAGGCATGGTCTCACTGGTGATTGTTGTTTAAGGTTGTTATTTTCGAACTCTCTTCCTTATTTGCATCCATCGGGATTATGAGGGCTCGAATGGGTTATTTCTTCTCTTTTTTGCACCTTTTGGGTTTATGGGGTCCACTTAGGTAATACTTAGATTGTAGTTATCTTAATTCATTCATTCTTGCAAACTTCTTGATTTATCTTAATTGGAGTTTATATTTCAGATTTGACTTATCTCTGAATTAGTTTACATTCTCATATTTTATTATGCTTTTATTATGATTTAGCTCAGTCGATCAATGATGTCTACAAAGTACCAGTTATTTTGTTACTCATACTACACTTGCATCTTTTTCAGATGTAGACACGAGTACGAGTCATCATCACTAATATTACATCCAGTTTGCTTTTGGAAGTCAGAGATAGGTTAAGCTTTCAGAGCCGAAGCTGGTCTTCTCTATATATATTATTTTTGGCAGTCTTTACATTTGAGACTATCTATTGACTTTATTCAATACTTACATTTTGTATTTAGTGATTTTTGTACCGATCTTACTAGGTCATGAGATACTCTTTTGTACACTGTCTCATTCTTCGTTTTTAGTCAGTACCTTGCTCATTATATTTATCCGCGTACAATTTAGTTGTATGCTTTATTTTTGGTATTTCTTATACCTTCCACTAATTAGTTTATTACTATATTTTAGGTTGTAGTTTGATTTACTTATTGATGGATTAAAGTAGGTGTCATCATGATCTGAGAAATTGAATCGTGACAGAACTATCTTGAAATATGCACTTCAAATAAATTTTTCATCCATATTTTATGATTATCATCCAAAGAACACCGAGAAGAAGAATACAAAGACCAAAAATTTGTATCAATTTATGTGTGCAAACTACAATTTTAGATTTCTAAAATTGTAGCAGTAAAGGGGTTCTCAATTGATAGTCATTAAAATAATTTAAGCTTTGAGTTCATTATTCTAATTTTATGAATTTATAATTAGTTTGAATTGGTTGATCTTGCAAATAATTGAAAATATCTTCTAGATTTTATATCTCGGTTTTGAGGGATATTGATTAAGTTTATAGTTGAATTTTGGAGAAATTTCAAATTAAAGCTCAAAAAAATTGAAGTTTAGAATTGTATCGCGATTGTATTGGGTTTGTTTCATAATTTTACTAGTCGTATTAAAATCATGAGTAATATATTTATAATACATATTGCAGACATTACTTATTTCATAATGATACCATTCAAAATAATTTATAAGACAATACAATACACGTATACTGAATGCATAATGCATTTATAATGTATATTGCACATCACTCCATTCTTAATAACATACAATACATATATAATGAATGCACAAAACCTTTACAACACATATTGCACATCACTTCTTTCTTATTAGTACCAATCAAAATAATTTATAAGACAAATATAATACATGTTTTATTCATGAACAATACACTTATAATACATATTGTAGATATTACTCCCTTCTTAGTGATACCAACTAGAATAATTTATATTATGTTTATAATACATTTATAAAAAAAGGCACAATATATTTTTTAATACATATTGCATACAACACTTCTTTTCTTAATGATACAAAATAAAACAATTTATAAGATGCATATAATACATATTTTAATTATGAAAAATACTTTTATAGTAGATATTGCATTGATGGCTCAGTTCTTAGTGATACCAATCAGAACAATTTATAATAATACAATCTACCTATAATACATTGTGTTGACACCAAATTTTTTTCCTCCACGATTGAGTTTCATTCGAGGTTTTTTTATTCCAATTAAGATTACAACATTTATTTTATCCGAATAAAAACTTTTCAGAATACTTATCTAAATAATTTTGTCTTTTTAAGTAACGGTCATATATTTTCGTACTCATATATGAAATCATGTAATTTTGTTATTTGAATAATCATTCTACAGAGAATTGAAATCTCAATCAAGGGTTACTTGAAAATTGTTTAAAGTAGTTAAAATCTTGATTGAAATATATATATATATATATATATATAATTTATTTGGAAAAAATATTTATTTGGTTTTATTTTCTCGAGAAGCTCGGGACTAAATGGATTGATGATTTATATTGAACTTTAATTTAATTTTAGCCAATTAATGTGATTTGACCATAATTGAAATTATTGGGCCACAATTGTAATACAATTGACAAATTAATTCTTAATTTGGTCAGAGATAAAAATTGGCAAAATAACCCAAAATAGCCCAAATCCCTAAATTTCCAAAATCCTAATCTACCCATCCCTATTTTAATTCTAATAACAATAATAGCGAGCAACCCATTTTGCTCCAACCAACAGCCCAACATCATTAACAAAACAATAACAACTAGGCCCAAACGGCTTCCTGACCCGACCCATATTCATATTCAATAACAACAATATGTCAACAACAATAAAAGATTAACAATAATTTTCAAACGATAATCTCACGCGTAACAGCAAACAATACAATGGAAAAACCTATTCCAACATCAACAATGACCTACGATCACCAACAGCAACCCAACAACAATGGTAGCTCCTACCCAAAAACAACATCGATAAACAGTGTTCAACAATTCAACAGCAAAATCCCAGACATGCCATTTACTAATTTGCCCCCCCTCCCCCCGTGTTCAACCATCCATGGCCAAAGTTCAGAAGGTTTTCACCATTTTAAGCCCTTGACTCACTATCTAGGGGAAAAATTAATTCACACATTTGACCAACACAGCCAACTTCTTTTTTTCAAAGCCAAATAGCTCTTTTCTCCATCTCTCTACTTATTCTTGACTACAATGGCCTTTGTCTCACTATGAATATCAAAATCTTTTAGGAACAACTTTGAAAATTTGGGTTTGAAGCCCACTCTTTCAAAACCCTAGCTTCCCCTATAAATAGATAGCAAGGGACAAGAGTGAAGAGGGAGGATTTTTTAGAAAAAAAACAGAGGTTCGGGAGGCGTATGCTTCTGACCTCATGCAACCAAAAATTCTCGAGGAACACACTCCAAAATCAAATTTAGATAAAAATGTCAAACTTCGGCAAGGCTAATCGGAACTCGGGTGGTGAAAGTCTGTTTGAATAAGGCTTGTTGTCCTAGTTCCTGCCTAGAAACAGGTAAACGCCTCAACTTTTTGTATCTTTCTTTTTTGTGTTTATTTGTTATGATAAATTTTGGATACCATTACTATGAGATTCGGTGATGTTGGAAGTCATTTGGTTGTTTGATTGACTTGGTGTGGTTTCACTATTGAAAGTTCAAAACTAATTTCTTTGATGTTGTTTATGTTTCCTAGTAGTATTAAGTTTAAGGAATCTTTAAACATCTACTCTCAGGCTTGATTTTAATGTATTAAGAATTTTTTTTCTTTACAATCAACGCCTATAAAAGGATAATTTTTTGATGTTGCTTCAATTTGATTGCTTGGACGTACAATACATAGATGGTCTTGTTTAATTTGTGCCTAAAAGCTTGGACCATTTTTCTCTTGACGTCATGAAATAGGTGGCTTTGTGGTGTTTAATTGTTATCATTTGGTTTAGTGTTTGGATTCTGGTTATCGTTTTCCACATGGGTAGAATTTAGTATCATGGGCAAATTAGTAGTTTGAATGGTTGGTGTTGTGATTTGAATAAGTGTTTGATACGGAACAAACAAGGGAACACGAAATCACACCCCAAAATAGTCCACTAATCACAACAAATCATGGACCAAATGGGGACCTCTCTCGGATTCACTATCTAGAACAAGAAAGAAGAGGATACAAGGTGTTAATACACCAAAACAGCCAGCCAACAACAAGTTTAGCAACACAAGATGAAGTTCCACAATATTACAATAGCAACAAGAACAAACGGGTTACATTAATAACACAAGAAGCCAATAATAAAACAAGATACAAGAGAGGTAGTTAGACAAGTGTTGATGTAGTCTTAACAACCCAAGATTGGACCTTTAAAACTTCACACAACAAATACCTAACTCTTACAATTGACACAAGAGAGGCGTCCACCACCCAAGCACCAACGTATCAAGCAAAATGCAACACACAAGAGAATCTACCCTTATGTTATGCCCTAGTTTCAATTGGACTCTCTCTCACTTTAAGAGAAGTATTCTCCAATAATAATGATCAACTAAAGAAATAAACCCTACAATGTTCTATTTATACTATATTAAAATAATAGATAAAATTACAAAAGGGCCCTTTAGTGACCAGTCTTCAAAAATACTCATAAGTGTCATGATCATGACCATACTTGTATCATCCTCTCCATCTTGAGAGGAATTTGTCCCCAAATTCATAACCTCACCTCTTTTACAAAGGCACTTCACAATCTCCTTTACACGACCACACATCTTCTACATCTTTCTCACCTTGCATTTTAACCTCTTTTTGCTCTTCATCTTGAGGCTTGCCATCAACCTTAGCCAATTCAATTACTACTTCTTTCCCCAAATAGTACAATTTTCCCTCCCTTAGTATCACGCTCTTCCAGTTTAGGCACTCACTAGCTTTGTGCCCCCACCCTTGGCATTTGAAGCATTGAAATTCCTTGGGATTAGAAGTAGAATTCAATTTACCTTCATACCTTGGAGGATGTTTTTGGACAACCTTGGTGGCCTCGGGTTGGGTAGTCATGAATGAGTTATCTTTGAGCTCCGTCTCAACCTCTAAAGCCGCATGGAAGATGCCATCTATGGTGTCAAATTTGTGAAGCGTCATGCGAGAGGAGATGTCTTTGTTTAACCCAACCTTGAAGCGCACAATGTCATGACTTGCTTGCTCGCCTCAGTGGTCAAGTTTCAACATCAATTGTTGAAATTCATCGTATTAAGCCATGACACGCTTGTTCCCTTACCTCAAATTGTATAATTTAGCAAGGAGCTCATGCCTATAAGTCTCGGGCAAGTACCTTTATCACATAAGGTTCTTCAATCGAAACCAAGGAGGAGGTTGTCCCCCAATCATCTCATTCCCAAACCGTTTAACATACTCCCACCATGTATTAGCATACCCTTCGAAGTGAGCTATAGCATAATAACTTTTTTTTTCTTCGGTGAGATTATTAAATTGGAAGATCTTGTCACAAGATGACTCCTATGCAAGGTAGGCTTCGGGATCACTCTCACCTTTGAAAATGGGAAGGCTCACTTTGATGGAATTGAGACCTACATCTCGGTTTAGGTGGCCATCTCTCACCTCTCGGGCTAACCCTCCATGTCTACGCCTCATTCTTTCTTTCCTCATGTAAACATTATCATACGACCCATAACCATCATGTTGTCCTCCCTTACCATAGCCCTCAACATGGATGGGTCTATTTGGGTTAAGTAGAGCTTGTAGTTGTGGGATTGGATTTAGATAGTGAGGTCTTTGGTCAAGTGGAGTTTGGATGGGAGGGTTCGGGCTTGGTGATGGTATTTGGGTTCCAAGCCCTTCTTGTTGAACTTGGTAGAGTAGAGGATGGCTTGGTCTATCTTGTTCTCGGCTTCGGGAGTAAAGATTGGTTTGATTTATGGCAATTGGTGTATATTGCATTTGGTGCAAGGTCTCAGGAGTATTAGTTGGGGAAATGTTTTGAGGGGTAGAAGGTCGACTCCTTTGGCTTTCCACACGTTCTAATCTCCCACTCATTGATGCCACATCCGTATCTAATTTCTCAAGATCCACATTCAACCTACCCACATCTCGGGACATAGTTTCAAGGCAAGCCAAAATGAGATTGATGGCATTATTATCCATTATTTGAGCATTTGAAGCCTCAGGTTCCATCGTGGTGGTATCGAAAATAGCTCTTCAAGTTACGGTCCAATCAAGATACCAAATCAGTCCACAACGTCACATACAACAATACAATGCAAAACCTACAACACAAAACACATTATTTCAAAACAACCTCCCACAATGAGATCCCACCTTCAAGTTTCTTCAAACTTCAAGCTCAACATTGATGGATGGCTCAAATAACCTCCAATTTATCTCAAATTCGAACCCTATACTCTTATAGTATTAGAGAACACAAATCTAACACTAAAAACACAAGAAAAATGCAAAATCAAAAACTCAAAATTTGACCTAGGGTCAAAAACGGGTTTAGTATATTTTTTGGGGATTTTCGATTTTGACACTTCTTTTTTTGTTGGGATTTTCAATTTCTATACTCTAAGAGTGTTAGGGAACAAGATCTAACACTAGAAACACACAAAAATCAAGTTTTTTGAAAGGCCCTAAAAATGTAAACAGTAACTTTTTTTTTCAAGATAACAATCCCAAGATTGATTTTGTTGGAACAAAATCAAACCTTGCTTTGATACCAAATAATACGGAACAAACAAGGAAACACAAAATCACACCCAAAACAGTCCACAAATCATAACAAATCGTGGACCAAATGGGAACCTCTCTCGGATTCACTATCCAGAACAAGAAAGAAGAGGATACAAGGTGTTAATACACCAAAACAGCCAGCCAACAACAAGTCTAGCAACACAAGATGAAGCTTCACAATATTACAATAGCAACAAGAACAAACAGATTACATTAACAACACAAGAAGCCGAAACTAAAACAAGATACAAGATAGGTAGTTAGACAAGTGTTGATGTAGTCTTAACAACCCAAGAGAATATTCCACTCTTGGACCTTTAAAACTTCACACAACAAATACCTAACTCTTACAATTGACACAAGAGAGGCGTCCACCACCCAAGCACCAACGTATCAAGCAAAATGCAACACATAAAAGAATCCACCCTTATGTTATGCCCTAGTTTCAATTAGACTCTCTCTCACTCTAAGAGAAGTATTCTTCAATAATAATGATCAACTAAAGAAATAAACCCTACAATGTTCTATTTATACTACATTACAATAATAGATAAAATGACAAAAGGGCCCTTTAGTGACTAGTCTTCAAAAATACTCAAAAGTATAATGATCATGATCATACTTGTATCAGCGTTGAGCTAAGTCCCTCAAATTTTTGGATTTACAACATAATCTGTAAAGAGGAGTTAAAGGTCAAGTTAGTTTTATATTTGGGCTGCAGGCCATTGTTTGCCTAAGAAAAAAAATTATTTTTAGTATGTTTTATTATAGTTTAGGTAAATGATCCATTATCCATGTTTGAGGAACAAAGCTTTTGTTAAGGATTTGCTCTTTCTTTTTAACTACTACACATCCTTTTTCTTCCTCTTTTTTCTTTTCTTGTGGCCTTTAATTGTGAAACCAAGATCAAGTCTAGGTCTTGGTTAAGGATCAATATGACAGTATCTGCAGGTCTTAAATGCAATGTATGATTTGACTACAAAAGTGTGATTTTCCTTAGTGTAACTGCCATCTTGAGTTCCTTCTCCTGTGTGGTGTATCATAGACTATTTAGAGTGACAAAATTTCTAAACAAAGATAATGACAGTTTTCTATTTGCTTCTTGTTAGGTGTTTTTCTTTGCAAAGATCTTTTTTCTCCTCTTTATATGTTTTTGTCTTAAAAACTAAAAAATGAGTTGTTCGATTATCCATGAGTTTTAATAAGTCCATTACTTAGTCTTAAAGGTCCGTACAGCGTTGCAATATAGGGTCAATGTACTCAGGCCGTATGTAATACCCAACTTGTCTCTTAGTTGCTTTGTTGTTACATTTTTCTTAAAAGGATCCATCATTAAAATATGTTACAACTTTATTCAAATTTGTAATGGTTCTTTTTAGTATCTTGCTTTATTTGACGTGTTCTTCTCATGATCTAAATACTAATCTTTTACCTTTATTTTCGTATGTGACACCCCGATGAGTCCAAACGGACTTCCCTCTTGCATATCCGTCGAGTCAACTCCATACCAAAGTCTCAAAAATGGATTAATGTGCAAAATAGTTGCTAGTAAACGGCACATATACGGGTCCTACTGGTCATAAATAGGCTAGTATATGCTCATATATGATGCGTGATGAAACTTGAAGCAGTTTATGGATTTGTATACACAAATATATACCGTATATACACAAAACGCAGGAAAATAGGGGTGCAATATATTATTGATATACATGCAGAAAGATGGACCTAAGGTCCTTAAAATGGAAACCCACAGGCTGGGCAGCCCATTAATTGGCCAAAAGTCCTTAATATTTTATTCTTTCATAAATTGCAACTTATACTTGTTCATTTGTACTAACTTTAATTAATTAATCTAGTGTTTCTCCATGTTGCTATTTCATTTTATTTCAATTTTCATACTTGATTCATCTCGTTTAAATGAATTAAAGTGGATTTTTTTATTCTTCTTCCTTAAACCAAGTCTTTAAAAAATTAAATACTTCATCTCCAAAATGGCATTCATTTTATTCATGTAACTAATAGTCTACTTGGATAGCAATTTCTCTAAACTAAAAAAAGGAAATAGAAATAATATATATATATATATATATATATATATATATATATATATATATATATATATATATAATAAAAAAGAATATGATTATATAATCCTCTTTTCCATGAAAAATCAAACTTATTTTGTCCTTAGATCCGAGTGTGCAATCTAGCTTAGATAGGTCTCCTTTTAATTCAAATAGAATATTTCATAATTTTTAGAAATAATTAGGAATTAAACGGAATTTCCTCAATTAGAATATTCCTTGATTTTTTCTCAAAATTCTAACTTTTTTTGCAATTAATTATGAACTAAGTAAAAATTTTTCAAGTAGGATATTTTATATATTTTTCTAAAAAATTAACCACGAACTATACGACATATTTCATAATTTTCCTCAAAATTAATATCGGATTAAGTAGAACATGTTGTAACTTTTTCCTAAATTCAAGTAGACTATTCCTCGTCTGAATAAACAAATGTCATTTTTAGATGTGTAGATAAATAATTTTAATATTTAAAATTCAACTTTTTCGCAAAGTTAGTCACCCTTTTCTTTAAGTTAGACAAAAAATAATATTTTGGTGAACCGTTGCTAAACGGACGCTGGCATTAATTGAATTCTAACTCAGTTTCTCTAATTTCAAAGGTTTATTTCTATTTTTGAGTCTTTGAAATATCGTTAAGTTTTTCTTGATATTTTTCCTATAAAAATCAAGTGGCGACTCTGTAAGTCTTTTCAGAATTTTTTTAGAATTTTCTTGAATTTTTGAAATAGTTTTAAAAGGTCAAAACTATTTTCTTTAAAACAAAATTCGAAAAAGGGATAAAAACACATTTATAGTATGAACCAATACTTTTTGCAGGCGTTATTTCAATTTTAATACAATATTCAAATATTCATCCCTTCAAATATTCATATTGTCGAACCTTTATATATTTGAATTTGCACATCTTCCAATATTCATATATTCAAATCTTTAGATATTTATATCTTCAAATCTTGTCAAAATCAGATTAGTTTTCCACCAAACACCCTCAACATTGAGATACAAATTTCAAATGATATACTCAATTGTTTGCAATAATACTTAATCCAAATAAAATAATAATTTTTAAAAAATAAATTAAAAATAATTTTAAATTTTATTAATATTGACCATAGAGAGTCAACGATTGACATAAATAAGAAGAAAAGAAAAATGAGATGAGAAATAAAATCAAAGAAGAGAGACGGACAATACATGCACGCGCGCACACACAGAGAGTGGGAGGGGGGGAGAGAGAACAATAGATAAAATTGTTATCCACTATTTTCCACAAATTCTTATTTAATTATCTTTATAATATTGACTATTATTTTAAAAATTTAAGAAGTCCTGAATATTTGCTTATCTACGTGAAAAAGAATTCTAAAATATATGATAAGAAAAAAGAAGAAAAATATCAATTGTTTTCTTTTCAAAAAAACTAATATTGGAATAACGTAGTTGATTAATTATTGATTGATCTATGTAAATAAATCCATGAGACTTTACATAGACGCAAACTGCAAACTAAATATACTTTAAATTCTAACTAAATTGGATTCTCTAAATATCGGAATTGTAATTGATTGTTGCTGATATGTTTCAACCTATTCATACCTTTCTCTTTGAATTGTAAAGTTGCTCTTTTTATCTCTTTTTGCTTTAGAATACTTCGAGTGAATTTATAATATTTCAATATTTATGCTCTTTTTTTAAATTTATTTGCAACATTAGAATTTTAGCTTATATCCACACAAGTATTTATGATCTTTTGGTATGTTTCACTAAATTTCGTTTGGCTACTTCACTCTTTGACTTGATTTGATTATTATTATTTGTTGAAATTATATAGGGGAAGGTGATTAGACATGACATGGAGTAGTTTCAGCTTACCGAAGAAATGACCTTAGATAGGAAGCTGTGGAGAAGGCGAATTAGGGTAGAAGATTAGTATTTTTTCAGGATATTGTATCGTTTGTTGTATTACTTGGTGAATATTGTCTATGATGTTATTGGGTGTGACAATTTCTATTGTATCTTGTCATTTTACTATTCCTTGAATAGATTATTTTATCTTGAGTCGTGTGTCTATCAGAAACAACCTCTTTACCTCACCTCTTAGGTAGTGGTATAGACTACATACACGTACTCTCCTCGGACTCCATTGGTGAGAATATATTGGATATGTTGTTGTTGTTGAAATTACATGTGCTTGTAGGCAAGTCATTAAGGCTTTGCTCACCGCATATGATTTCGTCAACACTAATAAGGTAGGCATCAGACCATCCAATATAAATATTTTATCATATAACCTTGACGAATTTCACTATAATCTTTGACATGATCAACTCTTATACTCCAATTTAATTATTTTTACACATATGCTTATGAATACTTTTCTTATTTGAGTAGCATAAAGTAATATAACTTCTATTCTCTTTCTCTCATATTTATTTTACTTAACATACAAAGCAAAAGATGGAATATTGACTTCCTTTATAAAAGTGTTGCTACTAGTTTATTCTAAATGACTCAATTTTAAAATTCTAGAAAATAAATTTTAAGATATTAACCGACAAACATGAACTACTTAACTAGATTCAATTTTTCTTTTTTCTATAATGTTTGTTGTTGAATGATTATGCATTTTATTCACATATACTACACTAATTAATCAAAATGGAAAAAATAAATGTTTGGCACTTAAATATAAGGTACCTTCTAAACTTTAATAATTACAAGAGACATTAGAGGAATTATTCAAAAATACAAGTCAAAATTTACGTGTATCTGAGATACACAGGCCAAAATATCATGTCAGTCAAATTCTGAAATTTCCACTATTGCTGCAGCAAAGAAGACATCGAAGATGATGAAATCGCTACTAAAACTACCAATGCCCCCGCCACCGTCATTAATCCAAAAAGAAAAGCCTACTCAATTTCGCCTATGACGATGAAGATTCCCTCGACATCAAACCTTTCATAAAAGATCGAATTACCCTAAACTATCTTTATAAGCTTTTTTTTTACGAATCATCAAACCTTTTTTCTCACAAGATTACTTCTGGATGAAAAATATAAGTCTAGACAAAATCTGGCTCTATCAGAAAAGAGAAGGGTGGGAATGAGGTGAGACAGTATTAGGGTTTAGTGATGTTCCGATGGGTATGGTGATACAGTGACTGATCCGTTGAGGTTGCCGAAAAACACAGATTTGGTCTCGTTGGAAAAAGGGAAGAGGAACAATGGTTGCTGTTGATTTCACTATGGTCCACTAGAAAACACGAATTTGGACAAATCTGGCTCTATTGAAGAAGATAAGGGTGAGAACGAGGTGAGATATCGTTAGGTTTTGTGTGGTGTTTTGGTAGGTTTCTACTGAAATAGTAAGAACAGAGAAGGTGTAGCTATCTCAGATACATACATCCATGTATCTAGGCATATATTTCAGATTCATGCAAATCATGCTTCGAATATAGTATATCTATGATAAATTACACCTAATTAGATGTGCAGGTCACGATAAAATATTTAAGATACATAGACCATAAAATATTTAAAGATAAAATTATTTTATACTCTATTTAAGATACACATGCATTAGAATTATTTCAGATACACATTCTGACATACATAGTCTCATATACATAACCGTGGACACAAAATCTCGATAAACACAATCTTAAATATACAGTCCTAAATAAATATGACTGCTCTTTATATCTGAAATACCCGCGAGTTCAGTTCTTGAGATATTTTGTACTCCATCCGTCCGTTTTATGTATCATCATTTACTTTTTGATCCATTTCAAAAAGAATATCACATTTTCTTATTTGGTAACTATTTAATAGCATCATTCCAATTTTATATTTAGTGGATCCCACTTATTAAAAAAAGATAACTATAAAAGAATACATTAAAAATACTTTAAGAGTGACAATTTTGTAAACTTTACAAAGTTCTCCTTCATTTCTTAAACTTCGTGTCAAAGGTAATAATTAATTTAAAAAGAGTCGGGGGTGTGGGGTTTGTACAAGTTTCTCTTACCCAAGTAATTAATCCCTTAGCAAATTGGTAAAACTCAAGAGTATAGGGTGCAAAGTGCATTTTGTCCGAAAACGTTTTTCCTGAAGCACGTCTGCAATCCAAATGAAATTCTATATTCATTCGATCCAGGTTGTATGGGAATGATATTCCTGAAGGCAGACATTTATATGTGAATGATAAAGGTTTCAGAGTATTTTGTTGTCCATATATCTGGAATCACATGGCATGTCATCAAATATCACATTGTCAAATTCAGTCTCTGTGGAGGACTCTATTTCAGTTAGGGAGTAAGCTAAAATCGCATGGAAACAGTTTGAGCAGTTCCCATTTCCAAAAGTTACATCCCATTTGTCCTTTATCCACATCTCTTAATAGGGTAAATAGACAAAAGCTTCATCTTCATTCTAACAACTCCGTTTTAATTTTTAATTGCTAATGCTTTATTTTTGGTTTAGGGTTACTGCAGGGTATCACAACCCAATAATAATAATAATAATATTGATACAGACCAATTGTTACGCAGAGACGTGCCTCCCCATACTGATATTAGGTCACCCAATATTCATCCTTCCAGTGGCAGACTCATGCTTATTGATGGGACGTCAATCATATACCGAGCTTATTACAGACTACTTGGTATGTTCACGTCTATTTTTAGCTTCATAGTTAATGTGTTTACATGAACTTCTGACTTTTTCTACTCTCTATATTATCCTTTGTTGGATATTCTTGTGGATGTTTATGGACTATGGTGTATTACATCTACTAAGCATCAATTACATATGAGAATATAGAAAACTAGTAAGTGAGGGATGGGAAGGGGTGCATTGAAGCGAAGAAAAAAATCCACACAAGTTAGTGGACAAATCAATAAATTGAAAGAGAAGAAGATTCTGGAAGAAAAGATCGGCGAAGTTGCTTAATGATTTTTATAATCACTTGGACGATCACCATTTTTATGTAGGCCTTGTATGTGGGAACTTTCTCCATTACGTTGATAAAACTCTTACCTTGTACAACAACAACATACCCAGTGTATTCCCACAAAGTGGGGTCTGGGGAGGGTAAAATGTACGGAGTCCATACCACTACCTTAGACGAAATAGAGAGTCTGTTTCCGATAGACCACCGACTCAGTAAGTTCAGTAAGTTGAAGTATTAGTATCAATAAGTTCCTTTAGGAGCAAATAATACACTGATCGTTTAGTTAATGATGACAGATGTTTGAACTCTTCACAGAACAGAAGTACTATGAAATCAAGTTATTGTAGCAGAAAATCCTGCAATATATTCTAATACACAAGAAACAAGACATTTTGAATGTGCTGAGTCTTCAATTAAAGGGCTTTGCAGGCTAGAAGCATGCGCTCTGAAGTTCAATTGGTAGCAAGAAGTAGTAGGAATCTATCTTCAGCTGACAACTACACACTTGAAAACTGCTTAATCAATGGTAGATCAATATTTACCTCCTTGAGCTCCCAATATTTTTGCGATGCCAAATACTCTCCATAGGAACCTCTAGAACCCTCACATTAGTTATTATTTTGTGAAAATAGTCTTTGTTATGTTTGTTTGCTGTAACTTGTTTTCTTCTCGCTGCAATTTGCATGAAAATTCTTTTTCTTTTCGTTAGGTTTATATTTGGAGAGGAGGGAAACATAGAGAAAGAAAGGAACAGAAGGTAGAAGAAGACATGAAGAAAGAAGTGAATTGACATTTCCTTTCCTATCTTTGGTTTAAGAGGAAATGAAGAGATAAATGGAAAAAATATTAAAGTAGCATGGATAGTTACCAATATATAATATGCCATTCAACCATCTAGTTTACCAAACATGACCAAAGTATACATATACATTCGGTTGTATGTGGTGTGTATACGTTGTGTATACATATGTATATTATATGTATATGTATATGTATGTATATTATATGTCTATTAGTATAAAATATACAGTACCTATACATTATGTACATATTTTGTGAACTAGATGGCCCAAAGGTATGGGGTTGTAATTTTCTCACAGCGATGACCTATTTCCTTTAGTCACTAAGTAGGTGGGTCAATCAAAAAGGAATATGACACTTTCTGTATCAAACTGCAAAAGGAAAACAATTTTGTTTATATAAAACCTTCTCTTTTCCCTACTACTTTCCTATTTGCTCTTCTGGTTGGATGCGTTGATTAAAGGAACAATAAATACCTTCAGTTATATATGGAGCATTGGATGGGACCAAAGGCCCAAACCATGAAAAGCAAAAGGGTTGTTAAGAGGCCTTTTCCTTTTTTTTTTTTTTGGGTGGATAAGCCACAAGATTTCTTAATATGGTACTGCCTTTTTGAGTTATCAACTTTAGTTTTTATGAACCTATGTCCAGAATTAGCGGAGAAATTTGCTTTTCTTGCTAGGACTTTAGTATTAAATCTTGTGGTGATGGTGTATTGCTTGATGCTTAATATCAATTATTTCACGTGTTGATATTAAAAGCGGTACTAGACATTGAAATCCAACACTGGTGTAAAGCAATTTTCCAAGGCCAGAGTCTCTAAAAATAGGTTTATGGAAAGTTATATCTCAAATGCAAGTAGTTAATGTGAATCATGTTATCATCATTGATAGACCTATGAAATGTTAATTCATCTTTTCACTGTTCAGCTTATTCTAGCCTTCATTTCTCATAGTATTTGTTTTTTCTATTGGTATGTGACTTCAATTATGTGATCCAAATTCTATTTGTTGATAGGCTTTCTGCAAAAAGGTTTAAAATGATTGTCAACATAATTTTCATAAGATGACGTGTTAGTATGTTGTAGAATGTACTTACGGTCCAACTCTATCTAATATATTAATTTTCATTTTAAGCCATATTCGATTTGCTAGATGGCATAAGTCAATTTTTTTTCCACTTGACTGCCAGACCAACTTTGGATGTCGGGCACTTTCTTCTACTTGGCTTATGTTAGTAGATCTTTTTCACAATAATTTACCCTTTGCTAATATATCAATGAGGATGCGTATTTTGCTTCTGATACATAGTTAAATTCCTTGGATTGGAAAACTGAAAAAAGAAATTAGAGATCACTTGAGTAAAGTTAGTGCATGTTTGTCCTTTCAGGGACATCTAATAAAATTGGAACGATACAGAGAAGATTAGCATGGCCCTTGTGCGATGCACAAATCGAGAAATGGTACAAATTTTTAACGAAAAAACGTGTGTGTCAGAGTTTTGTGTTATTTGACTTGGTAGCTTGAGAGTCAAGCTGCACCTTTATCATGAGCCTGTTTGGATATGGACATGTATTCTTCCTCTTCAAAGTATGGTGAAATCTACATTTAGTGATGGCTGTTTCTATATGTTTGAACAGCTAAACTGCATCATGGTCATCTTTCACATCTACATTTAGTGATGGCTGTTTCTATATGTTTGAACAGCTAAACTGCATCATGGTCATCTTTCACACGCTGATGGCAATGGAGATTGGGTACTGACTATATTTACAGCATTGTCACTTGTAAGTTTTTGCTTCTTTATCTTCCTGATGTTTCCTATGATTTTTTAACTGGGGAAAAATTAGGCAGTTTATATCTACATTGCAGGACTACCCTGTGTATACCCTAGATATTCTTATAAATGAAGAGGTTTTCTGTCTTGAGGAACTCCTCCATACTTGTTTAATACCAATGTGAACATTCAAAACAATTTAATTAATTTTTAAATTACTCATTTTAGCTTAAGTGACTTGCTAATGTTAGCCCTTCCCTAGTTGCTTGAACTTGTTTAGATCTACTGTATGGATCTATTTTTGTTGTCTTCTTTTGTTTATGGTTCTTATATTGATCTAACCTATATGCTTTTCTTGCAGATTATTGACGTTCTGGAGTTTATTCCCTCTCATGTAACGGTAAAGCATTTCTTCCTTTTAATATCAAAAATACTCTTCACAATTAGTCAATAGGATTACTTCTTTAATTTTAAATTCATGTGACAAATTGCATTTGTTAAGAGTCCCACGAGTTAGGCCCAAAATCTATTTGTTTACATGGTATTATTGCCAGGTCCATCCCAATTCTTTGTTTACTGTTGTTGGCCCCCCATATTATATTGTCAACGCTCTAGTTAACAAGCCCTGATGTGCGAGGGAGTATAGGAGTCCCACATTAGAAAAAGGATGGATAATTGGTCTCCTTATATGGACTTGGACAATCCTCCCCTCATGAGCTAGCTTTTGGGGTTGAGTTAGGTCCAAAATTCATTTCTTTACATATTAAGAGTCCCACATTGGAAAAAGGGATGGACAGTTGGTCTCCTTATATGGACTTGAACAATATGCCCTTCATGAACTAACTTTTTGGATTAAGTTAGATCCAAAATCCATTTCTTTACATGATATTTGAGCCAGACCCATCCCTATTCTTTGTTCACCAATGTTGAGCCCCCATATTAATAATCCACGCTTTTGTTAACAAGGCCTAGGCGTGTGGGGGTGTGTTAAGAGTCCCACATTGAACAAGGGATGGACAACTTATCTCCTTATATAGACTTGGACAATCCTCCCTTCATGAGTTGAGTTGAGTTGGTCCCCTTTTGGGTTGCGTTAGCCCCAAGATTCATTCTTTACAATAGTTGCTCAGGAAATTTGAGTCAGATCTACTGATCTACAAACAAATAATGAAAATATTGGGTTATTTAATTACTGGAAGAATGGTTAGGTTGTGAGGGTACTGCTCTAGTAGTCTATACTGTACAGTTGGTGCTGTTGTTGCCACCTTAATGCCTTCTTAAGACTACTCAAATTTGATTTTATTATAGCAACTTGCAGTAAATAGCTTTGTGCATTTTGGGTTTTAGATTAAAAGAATAAACCAGAACGTTAATTCTTTAGTGAAGATGTCTAGACTAGATCTTGAAGGAATAGTTTTTATCTTAAAATACTCATCACCAACAAGTCTCAAAGTATGAGAAACAATTAGTTAGTATAGGAGAAACAATATTTTGGTCTCACTATCCTCGATGGAAGACACAGAAAAATGAGTAGCTTATTTACTTATAAGAATCGAGTTTGTTTCAAGAAAACTATAACTACGCGGAAGCGTAAATACGGAAATTAAAGACAAGAAGATAAAGATGTACGGAAATGAAGAATAAAATTTAAGAACTTAAGAGATATTGCTAAGGACCCTAATTGATTGTAGTAGACAATTTTATATGAGTAAAGACTAATCATGTTATTGCCGTAACTACAACATTTCCCGTGTGATCTCATAAGTGGTCTTGGGAGGGTGGGTTGTATACTGACCTTCCCCCTTCCCCCTACCTTATTAGAGGTAATGATGAGGCTATTTTCGACGGACTCTCAGAGACTAATCATGTTATTTACAAATTAAATTCAAGAACTTAGATGAAAAGTGATTTAGAACCTTAATTGAATAACTAGAGACGATAATAGTATAAGACTAATTACCTTCGTTAATTAAATGAACAAAATTCAAATAAATCAAGTTAAAAAATTAATCTTCTTAGAATCATTCTTATAAGGTTATAAGATAATTTCAAGTAGCCAACACTCAAGAGTGTAAACAAAAGAATTCTCAATTGATCCCTCTATTATCACCATTTTGATCAAAAATTGCTGACAAACACTCCCTGAAAATCATTTTACACATTAAAGCATTTTTAAAAGAGCTTCATCAATTGATCTACAACAAGGTATAAAGCTTGAAAATAAGGGAGTGAACAGAGTCGAAATGCTTCCAGGCACATTTCCTAATGACCTTTAACTGAGGTCACTTTCTGGCCCAGTTTCCCTCTTCTCCGGTGGACTTCCTCTACCGGAGCAACCACCAGAAATCCATTTTTTCCCTATGGACAACAAAATTTTCTTCTGCCTTGGGGGAAAATGCTATGACATCATAGAATCGAAATCCAAATCTGGAACTTGGTATGACTGGATCGAAAGTGCAAGATACCACATGAGTAGCTAATACCTAGTTCGGGAGCCATGTCTTGGTTCTACAAAAGCCTCATGGAAGCAATGGGAAACAGGGAGAAGACTTTCAAGTCTTGGAAATGCAAAGATAACACAACCAACATTTTTTTAACGCAAAAGTTCAATCAATATGGAAGATTCTTCTTAGTGATTACCGTTAAAGGAAATGACAGAGCAGTAATTATCTTGCTAGAAAATGCATTTAATGAGGGTTAGAATATTTTAGTTTCAAAAATAGATAACTTCATTAATAGGAATCGTACAACTTTGAATACAACAGTGAATACTAATGAGCAGCCTAGACCCTTAGACCATATCAGAGGAGAGAAGAGCTACAAGGAGATACTATACAAGGGCAAATGGACTCGGAGAAACACTAAGGATAAGGGACTACTGGATAGATGCTTGGTTGGGAGTTTCATCGGAGATGAAGATGCCCCAACTCGTAACGACGTTAGGAGATGGGCTCAGCAAGCTTGGAATGGAGCACAGGGAGTCCAAATCTACGACATGGATGAATCTCGATTCCTCTTCGAGTTCAGTTCGAGAGCAGCAACAAAACATGTCTTAATGGGAACTGGACGAGACAAAGCAGACACCTAAAGCTCCAATGGTGGTCACCAACTGCTGGAACCCTATCCAGTAGCAGAAAAACTGACTGGGTATGGATTTGTGTTGTGGGTTTTTCTCTACATCTTTGGTCCAATTCCATCTTCAGTCAGATCGGAGAGAGATGTGGTGGATGGTTAGAAACGGAGAAAGAGACGGAGCTAAAGAACCACCTACGATGGGCTAGGATCTGCATCAAGGGCCCACACGAAAAGATTCCGGCGACCATCGATATTGGAGACGGAGATCTGATCTTCTCACTCCCAATTTGGCCGGAGCTACCACTGACTCACCGAAAAATGGAGAGAGGAAAAGGAGCTCTGTGGAAGAGAGTGAATGTTGTACTTTTTGAGGCGAAGTACAACCTGCTCTGTCAGCAAGGTATGATGGCAATAGACCTTCCATGGAAATGGAAACTAGTCCTGAATGTATTAATTTCAACAATGACCTTTATGCTGGAAAAGGTAAGGGGACAGCTCAGACACCCACATGTGACTGTCAGAAATGGGGGTCCACCTCTTTTTGAAAAACATCCTCTTGGGCCTCTGGATAAGGAGGGGGTTTTCGGCTTCAATGATGGGCCAACTATTGGTCCAAAAAAGCTTTTCCCACAGGAGCCCTTTGTCCCTCTTAATTTCTAGAACAAAGTGCCTGAAGCTTTGCAGAAGGGAGAGATCGACTCTAAGGAGCAGTCCAACACAATAAAGACGATCGAAGCATAATTCCAGATGAAGTGGTGGGAAATCGTCTCGATAGTTCAATGCCTCTAACTGCGAGCGATGAGAGAGGCAAAATAAGGGAGATTTTAGATACATAATTGTTGAATTGCGATGAGCCCATTCCAATTCAATCCTGAATGCTGCCAGGAGGTTGAAGCTAGATCAACGGAATGGGTCCAAAACAACATCATCAAGCTTAGCAACGAATTTGGAGTTTTGTTTAATGGCTGCCACAAAGAAGCAGAAGCACTGTTTATGAAATTGGACCAAAGAAGGGAGGCAGAAAAGACACTAGCCACCACAACTGGGCCAAATAGCACCAACCAACAAGTCCTAAAAGCGGTCAGGAATCTAATTTGCGAAATTAGATTCAAAGATGGGGAGCCAAGGAGTGAATCAAGAAGCAGGGGGAGGACTACAACCACAATGCAATCATGAAGATAAAAATCTTAACATGAAATGTCAGGGGTTTGAACAACGAGGACAAAAGGAGACAAATAAGATCCGTAGTTCATCAATGGGGAGCAAACATCTACGTGTCTGTTGAAACTAAATCAGGGGTCAGTGGAAAATTATTTTCAACAACTTTGGGGTAGCTGATGGGTTGGAGGGTTTTGGATGGACTCCATTAGAAGAAGTGGTGGAATCATTGTCTTATGGGATAAGAGAGAGTGGAAAGGTGAACTCATTGATAGTGGCAATCAGATGCTCACTTGTAAACTATTCGGGATCAGCCAAGCCAAGACTTGAACTGGTACCTTACTGCTGTATATGCAGTGTGTGACACGAAAGAAAGAAAAGAGTTAGTTATGGTGGGAGCCTTCAGCTATCAGAGGAATATGTGAAGTGCCCTGAGTGATCTGTGGGGACTTTAATATCTCCAGATTTCCCTCTGAAAGGATGAACTGCAACAGAATAAGTAGAGCCATGACTGATTTTAATCTCTGCATAAATGATTTGGAACTTTTGGATCCTCTCTTTCTGGAGGAAATTACACATGGAGGAGAGGTCAAAATCATAGTTGTGCTTCAAGAATAGATAGATTCCTATTCTCACCTCAATGGGATGAAAGTTTTGCCAAAATCAACCAAAGTGTCCTTCCACATCTTGGCTCTGATCATAGCTCCATTTTATTATCTTGCGGTGACTGGAAACACAGGAAATCCTATTTTAAATTTGAAAATTGGTGGCTTAAGGAGGAGGGATTCATAGACAGGGTGAAAAACTGGTGGAGCAGTTTTAATGCTACCGGCAGACCTGATTTTCAACTGGCCCTAATCTTAGTCAGTTGAAAGTCAAACTTAAAGAATTGAGCAAAGCCAACAGGAATAATTGGAAGGAAAGGAAGGATCAGATCCTTTCCCAATTGAGAAATCTAGAATCCATCCAGGATCTTAGGCTTTTGACAAATGATGAACAACTGCAAAAAAATCATCTAGCTATGGAGTTTGAAGAGGTGTCTAGAAATGAGGAGATTGCTTGGAGACAGAGATCCAGGGTACAATGGATCAAAAATGGCGATAAAAACACCAAGTACTTCCATAAGATGGCCAATTCCCATACGAGATCAACTCTATTGACATGCTCAAGACGGAAGGGATCGAAGTCACTGATCCTGAAAGCATAAAAAACTCCATTGTGAGCTTTTATCAGAAATTATACAAGGAATCCGAGAACTGGAGACCTGATTTCATCCTTCAAAGGAATACCAGGATATCTATAGAAGAGCAAGTATGGTTAGAAAGGCAATTTGAAGAAGATGAAGTACTAGAGGGGCTTAAACAGTGTGTATCAGACAAAGCTTCAGGCCCTGACGGATTTCCATTATCATTCTTCATTACTTTCTGGGAAATATTAAAATCAGACATACTACTTACTTTATAGAACTTTCACTTACGACAGGTCTTTGAAAAGAGCTTCAATGCAACATTTGTAGTTCTAATCGTAAAGAAGGTAGATGCCATTGAATTGAGAGATTTTAGACCAATAAACTGGAATGTACAAGATCATTGCCAAAGTACTAGCTGAAAGGTTGAAGAAGGTGATAGACAAGCTGATCAACCCACACCAAATGGCCTTTATTAAAGGAAGACAAATCATGGATGCAACTTTGATAGCAAGTGAGTGTGCTGACACTAGACTGAGAGGCACAAAACCAGGGGTGATGTGGAAACTAGACATTGAGAAGGCATTTGATCATATCAATTGGAAATTCTTGAAATTCTTACTCAACATTCTGGAGAAAATGGGCTTCGGAAGAAGATGGCTAAATTGGATTAGTTTTTGCATTAAAACCACTCGGTTCTCAATTTTGGTGAATCTCGAACCAGTTGGTTTTTTTCTAGCAGAAAAAGGGCTAAGACAAGGAGATTCCCTATCCCCTTTTCTATTCATCATAGTCATGGAAGGGCTGAATAGCATAATAAAGATTGCAACACAAAAAAAATGGCTAAAAGGTTCTAAAGTAGGCAGCAGGACAGAGAGGTGCTGGAGATATGTCATTTACTCTATGCCGATGACAGATTAGTTTTTTGTGATGCTACCAGTGAGCAAATCAATTTCTTGAGACTAATGTTAGTTATATTTGAAGCAGTCTTAGGCCTAAAGATAAACTGGATGAAAAGCAACATCTTCCCTATAAATGAGGTTACACAAATTCAGACTCTTGCTAATATTTTGAGCGGTGGCGTAGGAGAACTCCCTTCGATTTATCTGGGACTTCCACTGGGAGCAAAACACAAGGCACTAGAGATTTGGGACATCATAGAGAAAACAGAAAAGAAGCTTGCTATGTGGAAGGCACAATACCTATCTGTAGGGGGCCGGCTTATCCTAATCAACTCCGTGCTAGATTCTTTACCAACTTATGTAATGTTGCTTTTTCCTATGCCTGCTAAAGTTCTCAAAGCTCTAGACAGGTTGAGAATAAACTTCTTATGGCATGGCAACAAGGAGCACAAAGGAAGGTTTCAACCTGGTGAAATGGAACATTGTTCAGCAGTGCAAAAATCACAGAGGTATGTGGGTTAGGAATCTGAAACTTCAAAATAATAGCCTACTCAAGAAATGGCTATGGAGATATGTGGAGGACAGACCCGCCTTATGGAAGAATGTAATACAACAGAAATATGGTCAAAATGATCAGTGGTGTACTGATGAAGCCACTAACACATATGGAGTTGGGTTATGGAGAACCATAAGATCTTTTTGGACCGGCGTAGGGAAAGACATTACCTTCCAAATGGGTACAACAACAACAAACCCAGTACACCTTCCAAGTGGGTATTGGCGGCAAAGTCTTTTTTTGGAAGGATAGCTGGGATGGACAGGGCATATTACAAACGGCTTTTCCCAGCCTATTCAACATCAACACCAACCAAAACACCACAATAGAGGACATATGGACAACTCAGGGATGAAACTTAATTTTCAGAAGACTTTTGAATGACTGGGAGGTAGAACAAGTGGCTGCTCTACTTGGTAGAATAGGTACTGTGAAAAATATGAGAGAAAATATTATTGAATTGTTGTATCTAAATTATTACATTGGATATGCCTTATTTATTCATTCATTACCAAGGCAAACAGGAACGGGCTAAGAGTCGATGCCTTATTGAAACCCATCATGATTAGGAAGTGTTTCGAGTCACCTCCCATTGTCCTCACCTGGTCTTTGCTCCATCATATATGTCCTTAATCGCCTTAGTGTAAGATACATATACACTTAGCCTCTAAGCATCTCTATAGAACCACCTTTGAGATTTTGTCATAAGCTTTCTCTAGGTAAATGAACATCCTCTAATCCCTTTTTCGCTCCTTATACTTCCCTCACTAGGTGGATGAATTCTATAGTAGATAATCCGACATGAATTCTAACTGGTTCTCAATAATAGATACACCCCTTCTCGCCCTTATCTTCACGACCCACTTCTATACTTTCATAGTATGACTTAGCAGCTTGATACCCCTACAATTGTTGCTATTCTGAACATCTCCCTTGTTCTTGTACAACGGAACCATTGTACTCTGTATTCTTTGGGCATCTTTGTTGTCTTAAACGCAATATTAAGCAACCTAGTCAACCACTCCAAAGTTGACTTGCCTCTGCTCTTCCAAAACTCTATGGAATCTTGTCAAGCGTGATCACTTTTCCTCGTAGAATAAAACCCTGTCTCTTTAACCTTTATACACCTACAATATCCAAAATTCAATCGTCCATCGGAGTGTTCCAAACACTCCTAGCATAATGCCTTCATCTCATTTTTTGTTTAAGAGTTCATGGAAGTATTTCTGCCATTTTCGTCTAATGAGTGCCTTAACCAAAGCTTTGCTTTCCTAGTCTCTGGTACACTTTACTTGGTCCAGGTTTCAGACCTTCTTCTCTATCGCCTAGATTGTACAACTTCCTATTCCTGCTTTTGTCCCCTAATTCTTCATACAAGCATTCGAAAGGTGTCATATTTGCTGTCGTAACCGGCAACATTGCTCTTTTCTTACCTTTCCCTATTCGTCCGCTTATCCTTCTTATCCTTGTTCTTCACCAGCTTCACATAAGCTGCCTTTTTTTCTTCCACTTTCTTTGGAACTTTACCATTCCACCACCAGTCCTTTCAATTTCCCGAAAGTTACTCCTCGAAGCCCCCATCATCTCTCTTGCAGCTTCCCTCTTGCAACTAGCTGTCCTATCCCACATACTGCTCGCATCTCCACTACTATCCCAACGCCACTTGCTTTTCCCCCATCTCCTGAGCTCTAGCAGAAGTCAATTTGCCCTATTTAATCCTTGGTTGGTCAAATTCGATTCTCTTCTTCCTCTTGATCTACAAATCCATCAACAAGAGCTTATGTTTGGGTTGAAGGATTCTCACTCGGAATAATCTTGCAGTCCTTGCACAAACCTCTATCACCCTTCCTAAGGATTAAGTAGTCTAGATACGTGAGGTAACCAAGTGGTCATTCGTCTTCAGCAGTGTTATCAAAGGCACGCTTAAGCCCTAAAGTGAGGCTTAAAACATGTTGAGCGCATCATAGTGTCGTCATCAATGTTTAAGGCATACTTTTCTTTGCCAATGAGCTTCTTCTGAATAAGCGACACCAAACAATTGATATTTTACTTTATCATAATTTTTTTTTTTCAATTTCTTTGTTCATGTATTTGTCATTGATGCTTATAATTATTAATCGCAGATTTGTGTGTGTATATATATATATATATTTGTATTTGTTTTTCCCCTTTTGCGTTTTTTTTCATTAAACCCCATGCTTTATTCACATTTTGCTTTGACAGCCCCAACAGACCTTAGAGCTTTTTTGTGGTATTTGCTTTTGATGTCATTGGTTTTTGGCGAACTCGAATCTGCTATCACTAACTCAAAAGCTTTTGCAAAGTCCAAAAGCTAGGCCTTTCTTTGTTTCTATCCCTGAAACCAAAACTTCTATACACATTGTCATAACCACTAGCAGACGTCCCGATGTAACTATTGAAATCTCCCATGAATAGCTTCTCGATTGGCGGTATACCTCTTACAACCTCATCTAAATCCTCCCAAAAGCGCTTCTTTACTTCTGCATCCAAACTCGCTTGTCATGTATCCACTAATAGTGCTCAAAGTAAGCCTTCAACGACTAGCTTAATTGCCATTATCCTAGTCCCAAAAGAATAAAATAATGAATTTCAAATATTGGTATCGTTGTAGAATGAACCCAAAATATAAATGGATGGAATATTCATTTTTCTCTTAAGTCTCCTTACAGAATATCTATTTGAAATTGAACTTATTCTGGCTTATGGACGATTGATAGTTTTTGTTACTGGATAGGAGTCTTTTCATAATATCTTCTTCATTTTACTTCTTTTGTACATTTTCTTCGTTTAGTTTCTTTCCTTTTTGCACTTGTTGTGACTAATTTTGTCTCATGCTCTAACTTACGTTGCATTCATTGCAGGTAGTTTTTGATCATGACGGTAAGAGTTGTTATTTTGGCATTTATTTCTCCTTAACCACTCTTAGTTTGTCTCTGTCATTATGTCGTTACTTTCTGTGGCACGCTCGTTGTTTTTATTCAAATGTCCAACACTTGCAACCTTTTGATAGAATTTCTCGTATTGCATTACCATCGTTTCATGCCTGTGACTTTTTTATTGGATGGGGCATATGTAACTTTGATATATGTGTTTCCTTGCTTTATTTCATTTTTATTATGACAACTTTTTCATGTTATTTCACTTGTTAAAGCATTTGGTATGTTTAGAATCAATGTAAATTTTATTTCTTCGGGTTGGTGGTAGTGAATTCGAGTTCTCCAAAGAAGGAGGAGCACCTTATTACCTTTAGTAGTTCGGTGGCCAAGACCTGGATAGACTTTTGCTCCTTAAGATGTGTGATAAAGCACTATGTAAAGTTTGTAAGGTCATTCCTAGTGAGAACCTATCGACCCAGCATAAGCTTCTGGCGATGGACTTGGAAATCAAGGACAAAAAGAATAGGGGTGTGGGGGATTGACCCAAAATTAAGTAGGGTAGCTTGACTTTGGCCAGTGCTTCAAAGATAAGGGGAGAAATTGATGACCATGGGGGCTTTGAAGAGTAGAGGGGACGTGTATAGTATGCGGGAAATGATTGCTTGTCGCATCAGGGAGACAACTAGAGAGGTGTTGGGTGTCTTGAGAGCCCGATTTGGCAAGCACCGAGGGGATTGGTGTTGGAACGAAGAAGTGAAAAGGAAGGTGGAGACTAAGAAGATGGCCTACGCAAAGTTGGTTAATAGTAAGGATGAAGAGAAGCAGATGAATAAGGAGGAGTGTAAGTTAGCCTGGAAAGAGGCTAAGTTAGCAGTTATGACAGCTAAAACAACTTTTGAGAGCTTATATGCGACATTAGTGGAGAAAGGCGGGGATAAGAAGCTATATAGGCTTGCTAAGGCTAGGGAATGGAAGGCTTGTGACCATGACCAACCGAAGTGCATTAAGGGGGAGGATGACAAAGTATTGGTGGAGGACACTCTCATTAAGAGTTGGTGACATTTGTACGTTCATAAACTCATGAACGATGAGGGAACAAAGGCTTTGAGTTGGGGGACTTGTAGCACTCGGAGAGGTGTCGCGACTACGTTTATTTGTAGACGTATGAAGGTTGAGGAGGTTAAGGCTGCTATTCGTAGGATGCTTAGAGGTAAGGCGACTGGGCTAGACGAGATCCCGGTGGATTTTAAAATAGAACTGGTGGGGCAGGTATGGAATGGCTGACCAAGTTGTTTTTTTAAACATTATTTTTATAACGGCAAAAATACCCAAAGCTTGAAGATGTACGATTATTCCATTATACAAAAATAAGGATGGCATTTAGAGTTGCAATAGGGTATTAGGTTGTTGATTCACACTGAAGGTTTGGGAAAGGTTGATAGAGTTGAGGCTAATCAAAAGGATCATGACTATTTTCGAGAATCATTTTGGATTAATGCCAGGTCGCTCGACTATCGAGGCTATTTATATCATGAGGAGACTAATGGAGCAACATAGGGAGATAAAGGACTTTTACACACAGTGTTCATCGATCTTGAGAAGGTGTACGACAAAGTCCTAGGGAGGTTCTATGGAGGTGCTTGGAGGCTGGAGGTGTTTTCGTGGCATACACTAGGTCGATTTAGGATATGTACGATGAGGCGAAGACTCGTGTAAGGACGGTTGGGGGAGATTTAGAGCATTTTCTTGTTTTGACAGGGATGCATCAGGGATCGACACTCAGTTCGTTTTTATTTGCCTTGGTGATGGATGTATTGACACGACATATTCAAGGGGGTGCCTTGGTGTATGTTATTTGCGAATGATGTAGTTCTAATTGACAAGACCTGGGGAGGAGTTAATGAAAAGTTGGAGGTTTGGAGACAAACCCTAAAGTCTAAAGAGTTTTAGTTAAGCATGACCAAAACAGAATACTCGGAGTCCAAGTTCAGTGATTTGATGCATAAGGCTGACGTGGTAGTGAAGCTGGATTCCCAAGCCATTTGAAATAGAAAGTTTCAAGTATCTTGGGTCTATGATTAAAAGGAATGGAGAGATTGACGAGGATGTCACATACCGTATTAGTGTAGGGTGGTTGAAATAGAGGCTCGTTTCGAGAGTTTTGTGTGATAAGAAGGTGCTTCCTAAACTTAAAGGCAGGTTATATAGAGTGGCAGTTCGACTGGTTATGTGGTATTGAATAAAGTGTTGGCCAGTCAAGACCTCTTATATCCAAAAGTTAAGGTAGTAGAGATGAGGATGTTGCGATGGATGTGTGGACTTACTAAGAGAGATAGGGTTAGAAATGAGTATTTGAGAGAAGGCGGGAGTGGCTTCGGTGGAAGACAAGATGCGTAAAGTGCGGTTGAGATGGTTCAGGCATGTGATGAGGAGGTGCACGGGTGCCTGGTACGGAAGTGTGTGAGGTTGACTATGGATGACTTCTTCGGGATAGAGGTAGGTCGAAGAAATATTGAAGGGAGGTGATTAGACATGACATGGAGCAGTTACAACTTACCGAGGATATGACCCTAGATATTAAGGTGTAGAGGATGCAAATTAGGATAGAGGGTTAGTGAGTAGGAGTGCGTCTTGCTGGTAGGAAGGAGTGTTTTGTATGTAGTTGTGCCTATAGTCGTAGTGTTATGCGTGTGTCTTGTAGTTTTTTTGTTCATGGTGTTTTGATGATGTTTGTGATTTTTGGATATATTATTTATAGCATTACTCTGTGGGTGTCTTGTTTCTTTTATTATATATTGGTGTGTTATCCTATTTTGTTTGTTGTTTCTATCTTTTTATATTGTTTTTGTCCTGAGCGGGGGATTTATTGGAAACATCCTCTCCACTTTGTCTGAGGTAGTGGTATGGACTGCGTACACATTATCCTTCCCAGACCCCACTTTGTGGGAATACACTGGGTATGCTTTTGTTGTTGTTGTGAATTTTAATTTATCAAAAGTTGTATGTTAAATAAAATCTGCGACTAATTATGTGTTTCAACATGAATTTGTTGATATCTAGAAAAAGTAATACTCTCTTCGTCCCAATTTATGTGAGTTAGTTTGACTTGCCACAAAGTTTAATAAAAAAGTAAAGACCTGAAATTTGTGGTCTAAATAAGTCTAAAGATATTTGTATGGCTATAAATTATTTTATTAAGGGTAAATGAGCACTCTAAAGTTAAATTATTACTAAATATAGAAGTGCATCATTCTTTTTGAGACCGATTAAAAAGAAAAGTGAGTCTTATTAATTGGGATGGAGGGAGTCTTTGAATTTGAATTGAAAAAGGATTTTTGTGGTTGAACATTCATTTCACTTGAAAAAATGTTGGAAGTTTTGCGAGGGAAAAATTCTTTTTACTTTAAAAAGTGGTAGAACTAGTTTTTCAAATTCGAAAAACTAAATTTCAAGTAGAAGTGAAAAAATGACTGCAATGTATGACCAAATAGCTTTTAGAGGAAAAAATTTGAAAAAAGCAAAAGACTGATATACGTCAAACTAGCTCTAATTCAGATCAAATTTCTAGTCCTGTCATTTGTTAGAAATATTGGAGAAAAATATTATTGAATGGTATATCTATGTTATTACGCGAAGACCCTATTTATAGACACTATGTTACAATTCTTTTCCCAGTAAGATTTTATTTACTATTTCTATTCCTGTTCTAACGCTCCCCCTCAAGTTGGTGCATACAAGTCATATGTACCTACCTTGTTACAGATGTAATTAATACGAGGACCAATGAGGAACTTGGTGATGATATCTACAAGTTGATCACTTGTCTTCACAAATTTTGTAATAATATCTTTTGAGAGTATCTTCTCTCTGACAAAGTGACAATCAATCTTAATGTGCTTAGTCCTCTTATAAAACACTAGATTTGATGCGATATGAAGGGCTGCTTGATCATCACACACAAGTTTCATATGACTGATTTCTCCAAATTTTAATTCTCTGAGCAATTGTTTGATCCAAACTAGCTCACAAGTTGCTACGCCCATTGCTCAATATTCTGCTTCTGCACCAGATCGAGCGACCACACTCTGTTTCTTACTCTTCAGGGACACATAATTGCCTCATACTAAAACACAATATTCGGATGTAGAACGTCTATCAAATGCTAAAATCAGCGTCGGCATATCTAACTATATGCTCATGACCTTGATCCTCGAAGAGTAGTCCTTTACCTGGATTTGACTTTATATATCGTTGAATACGAACAACTGCATCCCAATGACTATCACAGGAGGAAGTGATAAATTGACTTACAACAGTCATAGGAAAAGAGATGAAAAGAGTTGTCAGGTCTAGTCACTGTGAGGCAATTCAACTTTCCAACAAACCGCCTATGCCTTTCACGATCATTAAGTGTCTCCTCTCTGTCTTGGCCGGAGTTTAAGAGTTTAGCATTCAGATCCATAAGAGTGTCAATAGGTTTACATCTCATCATTCCTGTATCCTCAAGAATGTGTGAGGCATACTTGCATTGATAAATAACAATACCTTATCTGGACCAAGCAACCTCAATACCTAGAAAATACTTCAGTTTGTCGAGCTCTTACTTTGGAGCTGCTAAAAGATATGCTGCTTCAAATTAGTGGTACCATCTTGATCATTGTCGGTGATAGCCATACCGTCAACGTAAACCACCAAAGAAATACACAGATTTGGTGTGAATGCCGATAAAACATAGAGTGATCAACTCCACTATGAGTCATGCCAAACTCCTGAATTACTGTGTTGAACATTCCAAACTGGGCTTGAGGAGACCGTTTCAGAAGATAGAGTGACCTGCACAATCGACATACAAGGCTACTAGACTCCCCTGAGTAATAAAGCATGTGGTTGTCCATTTAGACTTCTTCCTTAAGATCACCATGCGTAAGAGTATTCTTAATGTCCAACTGATGAAGAGGCCAATGACGAGCTACAGCTATAGATAGAAAAATACAGACAAATACTATTTTAGTCACGAGAGAGAAAGTGTCACTATAATCTAGCCCAAATATCTGAGTATACCTTGTGACAACAAAGTGATCCTCAAGCCAACCAGGCCGACTGTCTAGACCAATTTTGACCGCATAAACCCAACGACAACCAACAGTGGATTTTCCTGCTGGAAGAAAAACAAGCTCCAAACTACCACTTGTATGTAAAACATACATCTCATCAATCATGGCTTGTCTTCATCCTGGATGAGAAAGTGCTTTACCTGTAGTTTTAGAGATGGAAATAGAGGACAAAGATGATACAAAGGCATAACGGACGGGGTGATGATAGACGATGATAACTCAATAAAGTATAATGTGGATTAACATTACGAGTGGATCGTATACCTTTTTGAAGTGCAATCGGTTGGCCAGGAGAAGGCAAGTGCGCAGTAGGAGCTAGGTCCGACGCATGACATGAATCATTTGGGACTAATGCTGGACACGGACGACGATGATAAGTCAGGAGTGGTGGCACTGTAGTTGGAGTTGTAGAAGTAATCGTAGATTCCTCAAAAGTTGGTACAGGTAAGACCTGATGTATGGGTAAGACTTTAAAGATATCAGGATGATCGGAAGATGTATAGTAAGGTTGAGATTCTAAGAATGTGACATCGGCGGACCTAAGGTATCGATGAAGATCACGTGAATAGTAATGATACCCTTTTTGAAGTCGAGAGTATTCAAGAAAGATACAATTGAGAGCAATAAATAGTTCAAAAAGGGCTAATTTATCTTTGTTTTGGGGCTAAGTTATGAACAAAGCATGTGCTCCCAAAGATACGAGGCGCTAGAGTAGAGATATGCCTAAGGAAATATGGAATGGGAAACCTGATTCTGAATAGAAGATGAGGGAATTCTGTTAATTAAATAGCGGAGGTCCAGCAAGTGTAAAAACCAAAAGCAACTCTATTGGTGCTCTTGTTGTTTTTCCACATTTGTAGTAATGGGCATCGACATTTCAAATTCCTCCATTACTGCTTGTACCTGTCCCAAGTAAGTAGACATATCAGATTTTTGTTTCCTTAAGTTGGTCATTCAAATTATCACAACATAAAAATGAGATATGTTAGTGTATAAAACATGAGCCTTTTCCCAAACTGAATAACATGTTTGGTATGGGCGAAACAAGTGCATCAACTTGGAATCAATAGATCGTCATAAGAGACTACATGATTGAGTGTCAACCTTCTCCCATTATGCTTTGGCTTTCGCACACTAGACTTTGCCTTTTCATCTACCACACTAGCATTGTTCGTTAAGTGATCTTGGACACCTTGACCTTTGCATACCATTTATCAAGGAGTTCGTTACATAAGACTTAGGTCCCCATGGTCACCCTGGTGTGTTTAAAAGGCTACCTCAACTAGAGAAAATCCCGAAATGAGTCCTAACTGGTTTTTAAACACTTGGTTAAATACATTCTATCTTTGATAATTGCTGTTGAGGGTGGTCGAGATGAGGATGAGGAGAGTGGCATCTATCTTTGCAAATCATTTTAGATTCATATGAGGCGATCGATAACAGAAGCTATCCATCTTATTTGGAGATTGTTAAGAGTATAGGGATAAAAAGAGAGACTTGTAAATGGTGTTCATTGACCTAGAAAAGACATATGATAGAGCTCATGTGGATTAAGATGGATAGAAACAAAGTTCCTAGAGTGCAAGTTAGTGAAGTAATGCATGAGGCGATGCTTTAGCTTAGAATGTTGTTCCTTTAGCTTTAATGTGGGTTGTTTGGAGATAGAAATAAGAGGATATTTGAAGGGGTAGAAATGACTTATGGGCAGTTGAGGAGAGTAGCCTTTGGCCTCTTATTTATTTTTGGTGCATCCATGTAGTGTCGGGTTGTATGGAGGATTGGGTGTCTTTCATAGAGAACCATGTCGAGTTGTAGGCTCTTTACTTTAGGTATGCTTCTTGAAAACGATCGACTTTTGGCCTGTGACTAATGAAATTGCTTACCTCTATAAAAAAATAACCTTAGGTGGGAAGATGTGGTCGAAAGGAGGTTGAGGAGGATGGTGTCTATTTCGGAGAATCGTTTGGATTTATGCCCGGTCGCTCGACGATTGAGGCAATTCACCTGGTGCGGAGACTGGTGGAGCAGTATAGGGAAAGCAAGAGGGACTTACATATGGTGTTCATCGACTTGGATAAGGCGTACGAGAAAGTCCTTAGGGAGGTTTTTGGAGATGCTTGGAGGTGAGTGGGGTCCCGGTGGCGTACATCAGATCGATTAAAGACATTTATGATGGAGCAAAGACTCAGGTGAGGACGGCGGAAGGAGATTCAGAGCATTCCCTTGTCTTGACAGGGTTGCATTAGGGATCGACTCTTAGCCCATTTTTGTTTGCGTTGGTGATGGATGTGTTGACGCTGCATATTCAAGGAGAGGTGCCTTGGTGTATGCTTTTTGTAGATGATGTAGTTTTGATTGAGGAGACGCGGGGGTGTGTGAATGATAAATTGGAGGTTTGGAGATAAACCCTCGAGCTTAAAGGGTTCAGGTCTAGTAGGGCCAAGAAAAAATATATGGAATGGAAGTTTAATCACTTGGGGCAGGATCACGAAGTGGTAGTAAGGTTGGATTCCCACGTTTTTTGTAAAAATGACAGTTTTAAGTATCTTGGGTCTATGATCCAGGGGAATGAAGAGATTGGCGAAGATGTCTCCCACTATATTGGGGCAGGATGGATGAAGTGGAGGCTCGCTTTTGGAGTGTTGCGCGATAAGAAGGTGCCGTCCAAGCTTAAAGGCAAATTCTACAGAGTGGCAGTTTGTCCGGCCATGTTATATGGAGCGGAGTGTTGGCCTGTCAAGTACTCCCACATTTAAAAATTGAAGGTGACGGAAATGCGGATGTTGAGTTGGATGTGCGGCTTACTATGAGTGATAGGGTTAGGAATTTGACTATCCAGGAAAAGGTGGGAGGAAAAGGTGGGAGTGGCTTCGGTGGAGTACAAGATGCTGGAAGTTAGGTTGAGATAGTTCGGACTTGTGCTGAGGAGGGGCATGGATGCACCAATTCATAGGTGTGAGAGGCTAGTTTTGGATGGTTTCAGGCGAGGTAGGGGTAGGCCGAAGAAATACTGGAGAGTGGTGATTAGACGTGACATGGAACAGTTACAGCTTATCGAGGACATGACCCTAGATAAGAAGGTATGGAGGACATAAATCAAGTTAGAAGGCTAGTGCATGTGGGGAAGTCGTAGCCAGTAGTTTGGAGAGCAAATGATGCAAAACAGCCCACAAACATAAGAACAACACCACGGCAGTAACAACAACACGAGACAACGAGATGAACAATAACATCAAAGAAACAACAACCAACGATTTTCACTAGAATTAGGAACAAACACTTAAACGATTACAAGAAATAAAAGGATAGGTAGTGAGACATACACTATTACTAGAGATAGGAACTAAAGGATGTATCAAATCCTAGAACCCCTACGACCAATAATAGCAAGATGACACTCTTACGTAGACACAAGAGGGAATCTACCACTCAAGCACCAACGTTTCTAAGCCAAATTGCGACACTAGTGATTCCACACTAAGTGCTACCCTAGTTACGATTTTCACTCTCTCTCAAGGGAAGAAAAATGGTTCTTTCAATCATCCATATTCATCAACTAAGTGAAATAAACCTAATATGTGCTTATTTATAGGCTATTACATAAAGGGAAGAAAAGACCAAGATGCCCCTTAATGAGAGGGGGCGACCGTGGTGTGTTAAAACACCATGTGCAATCTCTAAAATGCCCTTCAAGAAGGGGTGGCCATTGAGTGTTTGGACTTGATGAATGAGACGCCTCTTCAATGCACTCTAAAGTCGTGGTTCTTCAAGCTTCAAGACGTGAAATCCCTTAGGGCTCTCGGGTAGGTATCAAGGAAAGCTCCCAAGCAATCTTCCAAACATGGAATTGCTTTATAGTACGCTCGAAATGAGTCCTCCATGCTTGTCCTTGTACCCTCAATGTGACCTAAGCTTGAATCCTCATGTCTTGGCCTCAAATGATGTCATCAAAAGCTACGAGGACCATTTGGCTCATATTATCCTGCTCTTCTTGAAAAGGATTCGACTTCGAATCCAAACCTTGTAACTCACATGAGTTACGTTCTTCACCTTGGTGCGTGTGATGACAGCCCACTTGCTATTTGGAAAGAAGTGATTGGAGTTCCTTTGACCTCCCATGCGACCCAACCTTTCATTTATTTATGACAAGTCCACACTTATGGTTGAGAGCTTCAAGGTAGGCCAAGATAGCGTGGGCAGCATTCTTATCCTTGGGACCTAAGAAAGAAAATCAACAAAACAAACAAACAAACCGTTAGCTCAAAATGTATCCTCACCGCACTCTCCTCTCTTTGGATACCTCACACTTGGTCTCACAAGTGTTGTAAGTTGGCTTGTACTCCGTGAGACGTTGAGGGGTGAGTTCTACTCTTGTCCGGAGTGGATTTCCGTTTGAAAGACTCAAATGAAATCTGGTTCGGACTTGAGCCAAGGATTTACAACGAATCAAAAAGATAAAAGCACACAAGAAACGTTAGCACGAACAAAACCGACTCAAAACTTACAACCTAGTAGATGATTACTAGTTTGTCAATTAGTCTTAGAATCAATAAATGAAACTAAAGGAACAAGAAAAAGAAACTAAGAAATCTGAAATTTGAGCCTTAGGTCGGTTCTTGAAGAATGATGACGTGGCAGCCTTGGATTGGTGTTGGGAGTTGTTGAAGTTTGATTTTTTTTTTTTGTTTTTCAATTTGTATTGATCAATTTTCAACTAAGGATGAGTGAAATTCAGCTTTGGGACTTAAACAACAAGATTTGGAGCTTCTTTTTCAAATTCAAAAAGGTTTGACTGCCATGCACCTTTTTGGACCAACACCTTTTTGAAAGCCTTTGTCTTCTTTCCTCTTTTGGATGTCTTGGGATTTGTTGGAAGACAAGCTATTGATTGCATCCTTTTGGTAAGGCTCCTTTTTGAAGACCCCTTTATTCCCTTCTTTTTATTTCTTGGACTTAGGTATTGCAAGATAAGCAAAGACCACACTTTTTTCCACTTGGTTTTAGATCAAACAACCAGCTTTGAAGACTTCTTCAACAAGACATGAAGATGGTGAAGAACACCACCTTTGAAATTAAAGTTCTAGGTGCATGTTGGAACTCCCACACATCAACAACACATGTTCAAGCTCTAATCCTCAACAACAAACATCAACAACACATTTTCAAGCCCCCAATCCTCAAAAAACAGCAACCTTCAAACTTCAAGAACAACTCGAAAATGGCTCAAAATCTGGATCTAGACTCACTTAGTGTTAGGGAACAAGAACCTAACATTAGAAACAAACAAAACACACAAAATCTCCTAAATCTAAGATACAAATTTCGGCCAAAACACCAAAAAGGGGACAGATTTTTTTTTTTTTTTTTGAGATTTTCAGTTTTTCAACACCTTTTTTTTTAATTTTTCAACTAACAAGCCCAAGATTGATTTTGTTGGAACAAAATCAATCCTTTCTCTGATACTAAATGATACAAAACAACCCACAAACACAAGAACAACACCACGACAGCAACAACGACAACAAGACGAAACAACGAGATGAACAATAACACCCAAGAAACAACAGCCAACGATTTCACTAGAATAAGGAACAAACACTTAAATGATTACAAGAAATAAAAGGATAGGTAGTGAGACATACACTATTACAAGAGATAAGAACTAAAGGATGTATCAAATCCTAGAACCCCTACGACCAAACCACACTCTTACATAAACACAAGAGGGAATCTACCACTCAAGCACCGTTTCTAAGCCAAATTGCAACACTAGTGATTCCACACTAAGTGCTGCTCTAGTTACGGTTTTCACTCTCTCTCAAGAGAAGAAAAATGGTTCTTTCAATCATCCATATTCATCAACTAAGTGAAATAAACCTAATAAGTGCTTATTTATAGGCTATTACATAAAGGGAAGAAAAGACTAAGATGCCCTTAATGAGAGAGGGCGGCCGTGGTGTGTTAAAACACCATGTGCAATCTCTAAAATGCCCTTCAAGAAGGGGCGGCCATTGAGTGTTTGGACTTGATGAATGAGACGCCTCTTCAATGCACTCCGAAGCCGTGGTTCTTCAAGCTTCAAGACGTGAAATCCCTTAGAACTCTCGAGTAGGTATCAAGGAAAGCTCCCAAGCAACCTTCCAAACATGGAATTGCTTTATTGTACACTTGAAAGGAGTCCTCCATGCATGTCCTTGTACCCTCAATGTGATCAAATCTTGAATCCTCATGTCTTGGCCTCAAATGATGTCATCAAAAGGTACGAGCACCATTTGGATCATATCAGCTTTTGTGAGTGTGTTCTTTCTGATATTTACTTGTTTCATGCGTTTTTACGACTTTGATTATTATTCTTTGTCTTGAGCCGGGGGTCTACCGGAAACAACCTATCTACTTCTCCGGAGGTAGTGGTATGGACTGTGATATTTCACCCTCCCCAGACTCCATTATGTGGGAATACACTGGGTTTTTTATTGCTGTTGAGGAAGATGTGGAGGTCGAGGATTTGGGTAAAAGGTTAGTAAATAGCCCGACTGTTGTCGCACTTTGTATGGGAGAGGGAGGAGGCTTCTTTTAGTAATATTATCTAGTTATCACGTACTTCCTTATTCTTCAATGTGTAGTACTATCTATTCCTGCACTTGTCTCGTGTCTTGCTCTATTTTATTGTTGTGTTTTTCTTTCAATCTTGCATTGAATACATTTCTTTTGAGCCAGGGGTCTATCAGAAACAACCTCTCTATCCCACTAGGTGTAAGGTTTGCATATTCCTACCCTCCTCACATCCCTCTTGTTGGCACTAGATGTTGCTGTTGTAAGCTCTTTTCTTTTGGCTTTTAAATCAACTAGCTCCAGTACTTGCTTTTCTCTTTGAAAGAGATAAATGATTGCACTTAAATATGCTTTAAAATGATTGGTAATGATTATAAGGTGCAGTAACTTTCAGAATTTACATACAAAGTAGAACCTTAGAAATTTGTCTGTCAAGTAGCTGTACCTTAGAAAGTGCAGTCATTTAAGTGCAAATAGCGTGTAGTATCTTTTTGCTTATTTCTTAATAGTAACAACGGAATTTCTGTCTTGAACAGTTAATCTTTTATTGGTATGCAATTGGTGAAGATAGGGTCAATTTCTTTTTTTAGAGATCGTTTCTTGGACATCAATTTTTCTAGCAATACATGTGAGCAGAACCAAGACAGAGTATGTGGAATGTAAGTTTAATGACGTAAGGCGAGAGAATGAGGTAGTGGTGAGGCTAGAAGCGCAGGAGGTAAAGAAAAGGGATAAGTTCAAGTACCTCGGGTCCGTGATCCAGAGTAACGGTGAGATTGACGAGGATGTCTCGCACCGTATCGGGGCGGGATGGATGAAGTGGAAACTTGCATCGGGGGTGCTGTGTGATAAGAAGGTGCCGCCCAAGCTTAAAGGTAAATTCTATAGGGTGGTAGTCCGTCCGGCCTTGCTGTATGGAGCGGAGTGTTGGCCAGTTAAGAACTCCCACACCCAAAGAATGAAGGTGGCAGAAATGCGGATGTTGCGCTGGATGTGTGGACTGACCCGAAGGGATAGAGCTCGGAATGAGACTATCCGGGAGAAGGTTGGGGTGACTTCAGTGGAGTGTAAGATGCGGGAAGCACGATTGAGATGGTTCGGACACGTGAAGAGGAGGGGCATGGATGCCCCGGTCCGTAGGTGTGAGAGGCTAGCGTTGGATGGTTTTAGACGGGGTAGGGGTAGACCGAAGAAGTACTGGGGTGAGGTGATTAGGCGGGACATGGAACAGTTACAGCTTACCGAGGACATGACCCTAGATAGGAAGGTCTGGAAGACGCGAATTACGGCAGAGGATTAGGGCCTGTTCGGGTCGCTAATGTAGGGAGGTAATTGGTGGGGGTGTATTCCTGGTATGATTCCGTATTCAATGTTCTGTTCCGTGTTCCGTGTTCTATGTTTGTTACGAATCTGTGTGCTTTCCTCTGCTTTATATTCCTGCATTCCTGCTTTACTCTGTTTTATATTCCTTATGGCTGCAGTATCTATGTTATGTCATCTGCTTCTGTGCTGTACTATGTGTTTGTTTGATATCTCGTAACTTGAGCCGGGGGTCTTTCGGAAACAGCCTTTCTACTTCATCAGAGGTAGAGGTATGGACTGCGTACATCTTACCCCCCCCAGACCCCACAAAGTGGGAATACACTGGGTTTGTTGTTGTTGTTGTTGTACATGTGATCTACACAAACATCGATAATTGACTTAAGTTCTAAAAAATAACTGAGACTAAGCGAGTTTCTCTTAATAATACTTGTCAAACCAAACCCTTACAGGATTTCCCTTTGGTCATATGTCTCTTTCAACCAAACAAAATTTTGTTGCGAAAGGTATGTTTCACTATTTTTCTTCTTTTGTTCTTTTTCATCAGATTACTACACTGAGAGCCAAGTTGGAGTGGTTTTTTTGGTATTGATGCAACTAGAGATTTTAGAGATTTGAACAATATTTTATGTATGAGATTAACACTTGTTACAAGCCTATTCCAGTGGGACACTGTCCCTAACGTAAACTGCAAAGATTTTATTACCTTATATGCAAAAAAGGAAAATGCTGCAATGAAGTATATCAGTTTCTTATGAATTTTTCTTGATGATTACTTCGTGTCATTTTATTATGTCACACCATAATGTCAACTCTTTTTCTCTCTTACTGATTTGGTACCAGCAAATTTGTTTGTTCTCTTTCTTTTGTTTTGTACGGAGAGGGAGGATGTAAACTCTAATTTGGAAGTGGGCACTTACCTATAACAGTTAGAATTTGATGCTAATATATAACTTGAGTCTTCAAGTTGGTAAAAGTTCTTTCTGGAAATAATAGGATAAAAAGTTTATTTCAGTTCTGAAAATGAAGTTATACTGAAGATATTTGTTCTATAGCAGGTTTCTCTTCCGGTTTGCTAGTTGATGTGATTTCATATATATGAACTTCATTGTTGCAAGATAATAGAAAGTGCATGGCTTTAAAGAGAAGAAAGTTACATGCACATTGACAATATTTATAATTTTTCTGAAGAAAATCAAAGTAGTAACTGTTGAATAATACATAGATGAGAAATTACTTCCAATTGTGCAAATGTTCCTTTAATAAATCAGTATTTTCATTTTTCGGATAAGGCCATTAACAAATGACAAACATTAAAGACCACATTGATAATTTAGGTCTTACGTTTAAGCCAAAATCATTTGAAGTTTTATTCTCTTGTCAATAGTTCCTTTCTTAATATTCTAGATTAATTTTCATAGGCCTGAATTTTCGCCACAATATGTACCCCTCTTACAAAAGCAATCGCTCTCCAACACCTGATACAATTGTTCAAGGACTTCAATTTTTGAAAGCTTCCCTCAAGGCTATGTCTGTCAAGGTGATTGAGGTGAGGTTTATCGACCAGTGTGGTCAAAGGTCAATCCTCCAAGCTTGTGAGATGCTAGGCTCATTAGTTTCTTAAGCAGGTGCCAGGTGTTGAAGCAGATGATGTTATTGGAACCTTGGCTGTTAGGAGTGTTGATGCTGGATTCAAGGTAAATGAAGAATCTTTATAAGTTGCTAAGCTGGTACAGAATTACCTGATTTAAAGAATTTCATACGCATTTCGATCTTTTCATCTAAGGTCAACCCTAACTGTTAGAATCCAGTTACTTTAAAAACAATAAAGAAATAAAAAAGAACTGCTTAGGTGTAAGAAAAGAGTTTTGAGCCTACTTAGAATTTCTCTGACTAGTATTGCTGATTAATACTTTGCTTTATCTTACAGTATTTTCATTTTCCTTCAACAAGCTTGTCTTGTCTAAGAAATGTTAGAAAGCAAAAAATTACTTTTTTTTAAGAGAAAACTGAAGAAATCCGGAGGAAAAGTGAATAGAGATATGGTAGTTGGTTGGGAGTGGAGCAGATGTGGCAACGTCACTATTGCAAATCCTTCACTTGCAACCCCATCTCCACCATAATGGCTCGAAGTCTCCATGCACACTTCCATCCATAGGCATGTATCAGCAACATAGCATACAAGTACAACAAATTTTTCTTTTCAAGGATGTGATGTAAATCCTAACTAATCTTTTTTTTTTTGATAACCGTGGTGTCCGGGCCAGCTTGCGCACACCTCGACTAATTCCATGGGATACCTGCCACCTCCACCACCAACAGGTATCAGGTAACTCTGTCCACCAAGGCTAGAACAGATGGGAAGAAATGTGCTTAGCTCTTTGAGATAAAAGTAAAATTGTAGTGGTGGTCAATCAAGTTCTGTTGATGGCCAAAAACGAATTTGAAATATAATTTTAACATGAAAAGAGTATGCCAGGTGGTCACTTGGACAGTAGTGACCTGTTGTATCTGCGCTGCTTAGCTGGAGAAGATAGCTGATAGTTCCAGTAAAACATTATTTCGTACTCACGTATTTGTGGACTAACAGATCCTTCCAGTAAGAGAATCTAAAAAGGATTCTCCTAAACATAAAGGCCTTTTTTGAATTAATCACCTTTAAGGGTATACTTTTCCCAACATCATTTTACAGTCATCTGTACTTTGGACGTAAATATTGAATTGTCACATGAGTATGCTATATTTCGTTGTGTCTTCATCTTGATCTCTCAGCATTGACACATCTTCTGAGTTGTCATAATCTCTACATTGATTTGCTCGTTTGTTTGTATTTCCAAAATTTGGGCTGCAGAATTTCAGCAGCTTATGTATAGTCCATTCTTAAATTTCAGGGAATGATGTGGTCGGTTTTTCTTGCTAAACACCCTAAAGTTGCATCTTAAGAAACCTGATTTGTTATCTAGCTGATATATTTGTTGCTTGCTCTATCATTAATACAGGTCCGAGTTGTTTCCCCGGATAAAGATTTTTTCCAGATCCTGTCTCCGTCATTACGCCTTCTACGAATAGCTCCTCGTGGATTTGAGTTAGTCCACTTCATTTCAGCATGTTGGCTAATTTGTGTTGGTTGAGACTTGAATCAGTTGATATTACTTTGCTTCTTGATGAATATCCGAGCACTGCATCCTTTCTTTTACCTTTGGGATTGTATAGGATCAAACTGGTGTAGATGCTGCAGTAATTAAATCTATGTTGCTTGGACTCTTCAAAAATGTCAATGGGTGCGTGTCGGATTCGCCAAAGCTAGTGTACTTTTGGAGAATCCTAAATGGGTGCGGCATTGAAAGTGAAGAGTCTCTGCAACTTAGAATTAAACTGCTGGAGCTATTATGCTAAATTTGGGGTGTCATGATAAGTGTCACGCCCCAAACCTTGGCCTGGTCGGACCGACACTCAATGCCTTTAACTTGTCCGAGCAACCCAGCTCTACATGACATAAGACTTGAGACCTACATAAAGTAGATGATATAGATTCATAATATAAAGTCATTAAAACAATTCCCTTCATAAATACTTTCTTTAAATTCAAAACATAAGTCATAAAAATTGGAAACTGATAGAGTATGCATGATTCTACATCTAGACTCTATCCATGAATCCTCTAAGCATAACGTGAATAACAACGTTAATCGGGACAAGGCTCCGACATACTCACAGACTAACAATGTTGAATAAATAAAGACTATGACCTAAGATCAAGTGAGTTCACCAATAGCTGAGTGTACAGAAACCTAGTGAGTATCCCTGTCGTCTTGAGCGTTTGAACTTGCATTGTGAAATGCCACGCTTTTGATAAAAGGGACGTAAGTGCATGTGGAATAGTACTCGTATGTAAAACAAAACTGAAGAAACATAAGAGATACATGAAGGGAAAAAGGACAATCCAAAGCATAGTGAACAAAACATGAAGACAATCAAGGAATATCGACACAAGAATAAAATTAAACATTTTCATTATTTACATAAAGTATTCCGTTCATGGGAGTTTCTTAAATTATCGACATATCCACCATGTGAGCACATGGAGTCCAATCTCTGCCGGATTGGCTAAGCCATCCCATTATCTAGTCGGGGTAACGAAACATACATATCAAAAGTTAGCATTTGGATCCACATAATACTCATATCAGTTGCTGGTGGGAGGTGACAAGTATTCCTTAGATTAGTCGAGGTGCGAGAAAGCTGCCCCAGACACCACGATTTTTCCAAAAGATACTCATATTGGGGGTAACATAGAGGACTCACAGAAATAACCGTATAACCCTTATCCTACAATGAAATACGTCGTTTCGGACATAGGTGTATCCAGGATTTAAAGAGGATGGGACCATTACTTTTCGAATAGCTGTTCGATTTGATTATATAAATTTTTACGATGGCCAAAACTAGATAAGCAAACTATAATGACTACTATTATTACATAAACATCATTCATTTTACAATTTCCCTCGATGAGTTTTCATACTTTGAAAACTATCAATGATAGCATTAGTGCTTAAAGTTTTAGATACCTTACATTCTATGTAGCAAATTAAGAAACCATACTTCAACAAACACCTTGTGGGAAATATAAGAGAAGAATATTATTGAATTGTTGTAACTACATTATTACATTGTGTCCTTATTTATAGATACTACATTCCAATCCTTTTCTTAATAGAACACTACATTACAATTCTTTTCCAAGTAGGATTCTATATGCTATTCTTTTTCCTACTCATATTCTAACAAACCCCTCACTAATTAATACGAGAATCGGTGAGGGGCTTGGTGAAGATATCTGCAAGAAAACTGATAAGGATTGCTCTGGACGTTTGGGAGACCTCAATTGAAAAGGAACAAACTGAAAAAATGGTTTGGAAAGTAGTAAACAACACCGAAAAGTCGATCTGTCACTAGAAAATTGTCGGAAACTGGTATAAAATATATGGGTCATCTCGAAATCAAGAGATGAGTAGATCTTGAACAAGAAAGTCACCAAAGAACTGGCCGGAACATGCTCACATGTCGGATTATTAGATTTGATGGCTGAAAATTGGTCACAATCTAAGAATTATATGGGTATGGTCGGAATGATGGCACAACCCTTTTAAGAATTATATAGGTAGGGTCGGAATGGCGGCACGACCATACTGAAAAATAGAAATTATATGGGTAGGGTCGGATTGACGGCATAACCCTACTGAAAAAAAAAAAATTATATGGGTAGGATCGGAATGACGACACGACCTACTGAAATAGAGAAATTATATGGGTAGGGTCCGAATGACGGCACAATCCTATTGAAAAAGAGAAATTATATAGGTATTTTATTCCATGACCCTATAGTCACTGGAAAGACGCACGGTACTATGAAACTTAGATATGATAAAGTAGTCTGAAAAGATACATGGTACTACGCAAATTAAATATGAGTAGTTTGGAGAGATGCACGGTGCTACGCAAATCTGATATGAGAAAGTAGTCACTGGATAGATGCACGATGCTACACAAATTAGATATGAGAAAATAGTCACCAGAAAGATACACGGTGACCGAACTTCTGCTAACATAATCATTGGCCAGAGGGGTGGAATATATGGATTATAGCCGCCCGCCTGCTGCTGAATCTCTTTGATTCTCTACCAAGATCGTGGAGTCTCTGATACCACTTATTGGATTCGAAATAGAGAAAGTGTCATGTGGAAGCTTAGAGTTTGCAAACCATAAAGCCGATAAATCAGATGACAGAGAACTATAATAAAAACATATATTATTTGATATGATTGGCCAACAATATATTGAAAACGAAATCAAAAAGCTTAAAATCTATTGGGAGAAAAGTCTTCCCCTAAACAAAACTCTTTAGTGACTATGGATATTGTGTAATGGTATTAGAAGAAGGATCCTTAATTTATAGAGCTACAAAACTTTTTCCCTAAGAAAAAGCTTAGCCAAATATGAAAGAGTTCTATATTTTTCTTTTAGGAAAAGTAAAGGTAATTAGGGTAATACATTTATTTTCCTTTCAAGAAAAGTAATAGTCAAATTTGGTAAGAAAATCAGGGCAAAAACCTTTAGGAATTTCCTTTTTTGGCTTGATTTTCTTGATAAAACTTAATTCACCTTCTTCACATGCATGATTTTCGTTCTTCACATAATCTTCATCACTGTTGCTTGACATGTTTAAAAATGTAGCCCTTTTAGGTTAAAAAATACTGGAGCTCTTTGCATTAAAAGTGAGCTTTATTTTTCTGAGAAATATAGGAGAAAAAATAATATTGAATTCTTGTCTCTAAATTATTACATTGAGATTCTATTTATAGACACTACATTATACTCCTTTTCCAACTGGAACATTGACATTACAATTCTTTTCCAAGTAAGATTCTATATAATATTCCTATTCTTACTCATATTCTAATACTCCCTCTTATGCTGGTGCATACAAGTCATATGTACCGAGGTTGTTACAAATGTAATTAACACGAGGACTAGTGGCGGACTTGGTGAAAATATCTGCAAGTTGATCATTTGATTTTACAAATATCAATGGAAAATATTCTCTCACAAAGTGACAATCAATCTCAATGTGCTTAGTCCTCTCATAAAATACTCGATTTGATGCAATATGAAGAGCCGCTTGGTTATCACACACAAGTTCTACTTCACCGATTTCTCCAAAATTTAACTCTCTCAACAACTGTTTAATCCAAACTAGCTTACAAGTGACTACTGCCATTCAACCACACTATTTCTTACTCTTCCAGGACACCAAATTGTCACCTACTAAAACACAATATTCGGATGTAGGACGTCTGTCTATCACAAGGTGATCCTGCCTAATCAACGTCCATATATCCAACGACCTGCTCATGACCTCGATCCTCTAAAAGTTGTCCTTTCCGTGGAGCTGACTTAATATATCACATAATGCGAACAACCGCATCCCAATAACCATCACAGGGAGAATCCATAATTTGACTCACAACACTCACAGGATAGGAAATATCAGGTTTGGTCATTCTGAGATAATTTAGCTTACCAACTAGACGCCTGTATCTTCCAGGATCATTAAGTGGCTCCCCCTTTCCTGGCAGGAGTTTAGTATTAAGATCCATAGTAGTGTCAATAGGTTTACATCCCATCATTCCTGTCTCTTCGAGAATGTCTAAAGGGATACTTGCGCTGCGAAATAACAGTAACTGATTCGGACTGAGCAACTTCAATACCTAAAAAGTACTTCAGTCGACCGAGGTCTTTAGTTTGAAAATGCTAAAAGAGGTGTTGCTTCAAACTAATGATACCATCTTGATCATTGTCGGTAATAACAGTATCAACGTAAACTGCCAAATAAATATATAGATTTGAAGTAGACTATCAATAAAATATAGAGTGATCTACTTCACTACGAATTATGCCAAACTTTTGAATCAGTGTGCTAAACTTTCCAAACCAAGCTCGAGGTGATTGTTTTAGATCATAAAGTGACTGATGCAATCGACACACCAAACTAGATTCCCCCGGGCAATAAAACCAAGGGGTTCTCAAGGTCACCATGAAGAAAAACATTCTTAATATCCAACTGAAAAAGAGGCCAGTGTTGACCATTAACCATGGATAGCAAAAGACGAATAAATGCTATTTTAGCCATGAGAGTGAAAGTATCACTATAATCAAGTCCAAATAGCTGAGTGTACCCTTGGGCAACAAGGTGATCCTTAAGTCGATCAGTTTGGCCGTTTGGAATGAAAGACACTGCATAAACCCAACGACAACCAACAATTAATTTACCTTACCTGGAGGGAAAGGAACAAGCTCCCAAGTACCACTTGTATGTAAAACAAACATCTCATCAATCATAGCATGTCGCCATCCTGCATGAGAAAGTGCTGCTGTTGTGGACTTAGGGATGGAGACCGAGGACAAGGATGATATAAAGACAATGAGGTGATGATAGACGATGATAACTTAAAAGGGTATAATGAGGTTTAATATTACGAGTGGACTGTATACCTTTTCGAATTGCAATTGGAAGAGATAAGTTTGTAGTAGGTGCAGATCGGGTGCAGGATGTGAATCATCTTAGCCTGAAGTCGTACGTGGACGACACTGATAAGTTAGGAGTGGTGGCACTGTAGATGGAGTTGTAGAAGGTATTGTAGCTTCCTCAAAAGGCGGTGCAGGTATGACTAGTGGCACCATGGATGGAGATAGAGAAGTAACAGTAGGATCTTCAAAAGTCTATATAGGTAAAACATCAAACATGTTAGGATGATCAGGATTAGAAGATGTAAAGTAAGGTTGAGACTTAAAGAATGTGACATTAGTCGACATAAGGTACGAATGAAGATCAGGCGAGTAGCAACAATATCCCGTTTGTACTCGAGAATAACCAAAACACTCATTTGAGAGCATGAGGGGTTAATTTATCTTTCCCTTGGATGAAGTTATGAATAAAACATATACTCCCAAAGACTCGAGGTGGAAGAGGGTAAAGAGGTGATTGAGGAAACAATATTGAATAAGCAATTTGATTTTGAATGGAAGATGGGGGCATCCGATTAATTAAATAGCATGATGCAATAACTGTAACGCCTAAAAAATGCAGCGGAACATGGGATTGAATTAAAAGAGTGCAAGCAATCTCTAAGAGGTCCCTATTCTTCCTCTCTGCTATTCCATTCTGTTGAGGGTCTAGGGACAAGAAGTTTGATGAATAATTCCTGATGAGTCATATTAGAATATGAGTAGAAATAGTAGTAGTATATCAAAATCCTACTTGGAAAAGGATTTTACTAAAGTGTCTATAAATAGGGTCTATATGTAATTATGTAAACACACAATTTCAATAATATTTTCTCCATTAATTCTCAAATGGTATCAGAGCATTGGTGAGAAACATCAAAGGAAAAAAAATATAACTCAGTCACGTTAATTTCAGTGACTGATTTTCATCATATTTAATTTTGTGGGTTGTGTGAAAAATACAACACCACCAAGAGGATCGAAAAGATCAGGCGACTAAAACCCGACCAAAACCGCCGAAAAAGTACCATCCACGCGCCGCCATGCGCCAGTCGAAATCCCAAAATTCCAGAGAGATCTACTTCATGCGCCGGTGCGTGAGACAGTCTCCGATCGAATTTTTGAGTTTTTCTTTCTTCTATTAGGGTCGTCGGTCTATTCCGACTCCGACCATATATTATTTTCTAGATTCCGATCACCAGAACCTAAATTCTGGCGGCTTCATAATATTTCTGGTAACTGTTTTCTGTTTCTAGTGGAACACCCAGCGGGACTGTTTCCAGCAATCGTTTCTTGGGGTTTTCTAGTCAAAATTCCCAAGATGTCTTTCGGGCATGATATTTTTGGCTCCAAAAATACTGGAATTGGAAGTTCAAGCCCTATGATCACTTCCGAATCTTTAATGGGAAGTTCAAACTATTTAGCCTAGGCTTCCTCGGTTGAGTTGTGGTGCAAAGGTCAAGGTGTCCAAGATCACTTAACGAACAAGGCTAGTGTGGTAGATGAAAAGGGAAAATCTAGTGCGGAAGATGCGAAAGCTAAAGAACAATGGGAGAAATTTGACGCTCAATTATATAGTTTCTTGTGGCAATCTATTGTTTCTAAGTTGATGCCCTTGTTTCGTCCATTCCAGACGTGTTTCTTAGTTTGGGAAAAGGCTCGTGCTTTGTACGCTAATGACATAGCTCGTTTTTATGATGTGATATCTCGCATTACCAACTTGAAGAAATAAGAATCCGACATGCTACTTATTTGGGACAAGTACAAGCAGTCATGGAAGAATTTGATACATTGATGCCCGTCACTGCGGATGTGGAAAAACAACAAAAGCACAAACAGATGTTGTTTTTAGTTTTTACACTTGCTGGACTTTCTATTGACCATGATGTAGTACGTGATCAGATTTTAGCTAGTCCTATAGTTCCTACAATGATGAGTTATTCTCTCGTCTGCTTCGTTTTGCCGCTCCTCCCAGTCACACAGAGTAGTTTCATCACCCACTGTTGACTCATCTATTCTTGCATCTCAAACCATAGAAAAACGAACATATCAGCCTATGGAAAATCGACGAAGAGGAGGTCATTCTGGAAATTCTCGATCGAGGTGTAGTTATTGTCATAAAGTTGGACACACTCGAGATATATGCCATAGTTTGCATTGTCCGCTACCCAATTGTGATCCCATTGCTGTAAAGGAATATAATGAGTTCCTTCGGAATCGAGCAAGTAAGCAGATATCTCCACAGCCTAATCGACCATTCAATAATGCTCATATTGCCCAAAAGGAATATGATGAGTTCCTTCAGTATTGAGCAAGTAAGTAGACATCTCCACAAGTAGCTTCGGTTGCCCAGCCTGATGCTTCTGTTGCTGGGTAATCCTTTTGCTTGTGTTTCACAGTCTAGTACTCTTGGATCATGGGTTGTGGACTCAGGTGCTTCTGATCATATTTCTGGTAACAAATCACTTTTGTCTGATATTATTTATTCATAATCTCTTCCTGTTATTACTTTAGCCAATGGGATCCGAACACAACCAAAAGGAGTTGGACAAGCCAAACCCCTATCTTCTGTCCCTCTAGACTGTGTTCTTTATGTTCCTGGTTGTCCTTTTAATCTTGCATCTGTTAGTCGTTTGACACGTGCCCTTCATTGTAGCATAACTTTTTTTGATGACTTTTTTCTAAAGCAGGACCGCAGTACGGGACAGACGATTGGCGCATGACATGAGTCACTAGGCCTTTACCATCTTACCTCTTCAAGTTCCTTCAGAGTATGCTCCGTTATAGACCCTCCAGATCTAATTCACAAACGTTTGGGACATCCGAGTCTATCCAAGCTCCAAAAGATGGTGCCTAGTTTGTCTAGTTTATCCACATTAGACTGTGAGTCATGTCAACTTGGGAAACACACCCGTGCTAGTTTCTCACGTAGTATGAGTCTATTTTCTCATTAGTTCATTCTGATGTTTGGGGTCCTAGTAGAGTCAGTTCCCCTTTAGGTTTTCGTTATTTTGTTAGTTTCATTGATGAATTTTCAAGATATACTTGGGTTTTCTTAATGAAAGATCATTCTGAGTTATTTTCTATATTCAAAAGTTTTTGTACTGAAATACAAACTTAATTTGGTGTTTCTATTCGTACTTTTCGTATTGATAATGCCTTAGAATACTTATCCTCTCAATTTCAGGAGTTTATGACCCATCATGGAATTATTCACCAGACATTTTGTCCGTACACCCCTCAGCAAAATGGTATAGCAGAAAGAACAAATAGGCATCTTCTTGAGACTGCTCACACTCTTCTCATTGAATCCCATGTTCCGCTGCATTTTTTGGGCGATGCAGTCCTTACATCTTGTTATCTAATTAATAGAATGCCATCATCTTCCATTCAGAATAAGGTTCCCCATTCTATATTGTTTCCACAGTCACATCTCTACTTTATCCCCCCTCGTGTCTTTAGGAGCTCATGCTTTGTTTAACTTAGCCCCTGGAAAAGATAAATTTGCTCCTCGTGCTCTCAAGTGTGTGTTCCTTGGTTACTCTTGAGTTCAAAAAGGGTATCGTTGTTATTCACTAGATCTTCCTCACTACTTTATGTCCGCCGATGACACTTTTTTTGAATCTCGACCTTACTAAATATCTTCTGATCATCCTGATATCTCTGAGATTTTACCTATATCTCCAATCTTACCCGCACCATCCTTGGTCTTACCCGTATCTCCAAACTTACCCGAACCAACCTTTGGGGAATCAACGGTTACTTCTACGTCTCCAGCTGCAGTGCCACCACTTCTGACTTATCATCGTCGTCCGCGCCCACCATTAGTCCCAGATGATTCATGTCTTGCGTCCGACGCTGCTCCCACTGCGGACTTGCCTTCTCCTAGCCAATGAATTGCACTTTAAAAAGGTATGCATTTCACCCGTAATCTAACCCACATTATACTTTTTTGAGTTATCATCATTTATCGTCACCCCATTATGCTTTTGTATCATCTTTGTCCTCTATTTCCATCCCTAAGATTATAGGTGAAACACTTTCTCATTCAGGGTAGAAGCAGGCTATGATAGATGAGATGTCTGCTTTACATGCGAGTGGTACTTGGGAGCTTGTTCCCCTTCCTGCAGGTAAATCTACTGTTGGTTGCCGTTGGGTTTATGCAGTCAAAGTTGGTCCAGACGGTCAATTTAATCGGTTTAAGGCTCGCCTTGTTGCCAAAGGATACACGCAAATATTTGGGCTTGATTATAGTGACACTTTCTCTCCAGTGGCTAAAATAGCATCTGTCCTTCTTTTCCTATTCATTGCTGCCGTTCTTTATTGGCCTCTTTATCAGTTGGCTATTAAGAATGCTTTTCTGCATGGTGATCTTGAGGAAGAAGTCTATATGGAGCAACCACCTGGTTTTGTTTCTCAGGGGGAGTCTAGTAACCTTGTAGGTCGATTGTGCAGGTCATTCTATGGTCTGAAATAGTCCCCTCAAGCTTGGTTTGAAAAATTCAGCACAGTAATTCGGCAGTTTGGCATGATTCGTAGTGGAGCTGATCACTCAGTGTTTTATCGACATTCTTAACCAAATCTGTGTATTTATCCGGTGGTTTATGTTGATGATATCGTTATTACCGGCAATGATGAAGATGGTATCACTAAATTGAAGCCACATCTCTTTCAATATTTTCAGACCAAAGATCTCGGCAGACTGAAATATTTTCTAATTATTGAGGTTGCTCAGTCCAGATCAGGTATTGTTATTTCTCAATGCAAGTATGCCGTAGACATTCTTGAGGAGACAGGAATGATGGGATGTAGATCCATTGACACTCTTATGGATCCAAATGCTAAACTTCTACCAGGATAGGGGAGCCACTCAGTGATCCTGAAAGGTATAAGGCGGTTGGTTGGAAAGTTGAATTATCTCACCGTGACAAGACCTAACATATCCTTTCATATGAGTGTTGTAAGTCAGTTTATGACTTTCCCCCGTGATAGTCATTGGAATGCAGTTTTTCGTATTCTGCGATATATAAAGTTAGCTTCAGGTAAAGGACTACTTTTTGAGTATCGAGGTCACGAGCATATCATTGGACACACAGATGCTTATTGGGTTGGATCACCCTCTGATAGATGTTCTACTTTTGGATATTGTATTTTAGTAGCAGGTAATTTGGTGTCTTGGAAGAGTAAGAAACAGAGTGTGGTTGCTCGATCTAGTGCGGAAGCAGAATATCGAGCAATGGCTATAGCAACTTGTGAGCTAGTTTGGATCAAACAGTTGCTGAGAGAATTAAAATTTGGAGAAATCGGTAAGATAGAACTTGTGTGTGATAATCAAGCGGCCCTTCATATTGCATCAAATCTAGTGTTTCATGAGAGGACTAAATACATAGAGATTGATTGTCACTTTGTCAAAGAAAAGATACTCTCAGGAGATATTGTTACAAAATTTGTGAAGTCAAGTGGTCAACTTGCAGACATCTTCACCAAGTCTCTCACCGGTCCTCGTATTAATTACATTTGTAACAAGTAGGTACATATGATTTGTATGCACCAGCTTGAGGGGTAGTGTTAGAATATGAGTAGAAATAGAATTAGTATATCAAAATCCTACTGGGAAAAAGATTTTACTATACTGTCTATAAATAGGGTCTCTATGTAATTATGTAAACACACAATTTCAATAATATTTTCTCCATTAATTCTCACAAGTCATAAATTGTTGAAATTAGGAGGACATATATTCTAAGGCGTTATCACTACGAAAGGTACGAATAGAGACACCAAATTGATTTTGTATTTCTGCATAATAACTCTTGAATATAGGAAATAATTTAGAGTGATCTTTCATTAAGAAAATCCAAGTACATCTTGAATAATCATCAATGAAGCTTACAAAATGATGAAACCCCGAGGTTGAACTGATTCTACTAGGACCCCAAATATCAGAGTGAACAAAGGAAAAAATAGATTTTGCGCGATTCTCACAACGGTGTTGCATGGTAGTTCGAATGTGTTTTCCAAGTCTGTATGACTCATAATCTAATGTGGATGGACTGGACAAACTAGGCACTAGCTTTTGTAACTTGAACAAACTAGGATGTCACAAATGTTTGTGAATTATGTCTGGAGAATCTGTAATTGGACATGCTATGGAGGAGTTAGAGAGGTAAGGTAGTAGAGGCCTTGGGACTCATATCCTATACGAATTGTTTGTTAGGTACGATAGTCATGCATGATAAAAGAGTCCTCAAGAAATAGTATGCCACAATTTAGGGCATGAGTCAAATGACTAACCGATGCAAGATTAAAAGGACAATCAGGGATATAAAGAACAAAATTTAAAGTGAAAGAGGATAGGGGATTAACTTGTCCAACTTCTGCTTTGGTTTGGTTACCATTGGCTAAAGTGACAGTTTGAATATACTGTGAAAAAACAATATTTGCTAGAAGTGATTTATCACCAGAAATATGATCAGAAGCACCTGAGTCCACAACCCATGATCCAAAGGTAGGAGATTGTGCTGTTGAGGCTACTGGTAGAGATATCTGCTTACTTGCTTAATATTGAAGATACTCATTATATTCCTTTTTAGATAAATGCACCCATTGATTACCTGTGGTGTTAGATCGAGCAGCATGGGCAGTTTTAGGTGGTCGACCATTGAAAGAATAATATATTTCACGAGTATGTCCAAGCGTATGACAATAAGTACCCTTAGGTTGAGAATAGCATATTTCACGAGTGTGTCCAAGCCTTTTACAATAACTACACCTAGATCTTCCAAAACGACCTCCCCCTCGTCGATTCTTTATGGATTGTGACGTTTGATTTTCTAATCTCCTAATTAAGGGTCCAGACTTAATCATAGGGCTAAAACGAGCAAAAAATATTTTGCCTGGATCTGGGAAAAAAATTTCATTCGCCGGAATCTGAATTAAAGTGCTCCGTCGTCGAAAAATTAGATTAGACTGCCATAACTTGATCAAAATCAAGAATTAACTATATGGGCAGCTTCAGAATGAATAGGCGAGCCTATTGGAAGGAGAACCTGTTGAAAAAAAGTGGCTGAAAACTACTCACACTTCGGCGCATGGATCTGACACGCTCGTCGGGGATTTGCTTCTAGCATAGCGTGAGGGTGCGTGCAATACTTGTTTCTAGCGAATTTGACTGAGTTTTTGTCCTCAGAAAGTTTTGAACCTGGTGGTGGGCTGGTTTTCAAAAAATAAAGAACTGACTGATCAGGTCACCAAAAAATTTGTATAGTGACAGCTAATTTTGCTAGAATTATGCACAACGATACTTTTATCACCAATGCTCTAATACCATGTGAGAAATACAGAAGAAAAAAAATTATTGAATTCTTATCTCTAAATTATTACATTGAGATTCTATTTATTGACAATGCATTAGACTCCTTTTCCAAATAGGACAATGACATTACAATCTTTTTTCAAGTAGGATTCTATATAATATTCCTATTCCTAATCATAGTCGAACAATTTTCAAATATGTAACAACAAGAGTGTTGAAAATATGTTTTACAATCTTATCATATAGTATTTTGGACTTTTTTTCTTTGACAAAATTCATCATTTATTGTTAAGTTGCTTGCAACTTTGATCTTAGACTGTCCTCAATCTAAACCATCGGCTCTGATACCATTTGTGAGAAATATAAGAGAAGAATATTATTGAATTGTTTTAACTGCATTATTACATTGAGGCCCTATTTATAGACACGTCATTCCAATTCTTTTCCTAATAGGACTCTACATTATAATCCTTTTCCAAGTAGGATTCTATATGTCATTCCTATTCCTATTCATATTCTAACACCTTATTCATTATCAGTAATATTTGGTCCAAAATACTTCATTTTAGAAAAATAAGATAGAATTCATTATTTTTTCTTCATTTTGTCATTAATATTAGTTGTTCTTGAAAGTAAACAATATTGATTACATATAGAGCACATAAATTGAGTTTGCATCTATTATAAAAATGAGATATCGAAGGGCCCATTCTAGTTATAAAAATAAGGACAATTAGTCAAAATTATTCTTATTTATAACATTTTTAGTGATGTTCAAAAGAAAAATATGGAAAGTGTAAATCAGAGGATGTAATTTTTTATATTTGGGGATTTGAGTACCCAAGTGAAGACAAAGAATGGGAAATGTATAGAAATGGGGAGTAACTGAGTGACAAAAAAAATGTCCCTAGCGATTATGGAATTGAAATGTCAAAAGATTGACCATCACACGGTCACCAAGGAACAAAATAAAGAAAAAGAAAAAAAATAGAAGAATGTTTTATTAAAAAGTTACACATTGGGAATCGATCTCCCAAGTTAACGGTGCACTCAATGATCGTTGGACCAATAGATCTCTTAAGCCTGAGTTTACATATCGTTATTCAAGTAGTTAACTTGAAAAAGTACTACAATTATGCCTAGTTTAGTAGGGGAGCATGGGTTCATGTGAACCGACTTCCTCCACATAATTCCACCCCTGGTTCGGGCGCTTGTCTTAAGAACTCGCACCTTCTCGGTTAATAATAATCTGTCCAAAATGTTTACGTGATAAAAATTAGCTCAAGGGCTCATAATTATAATTCGTATCCATCGTCGTGTGAATCACACCATCAAATCATTAAATTCATACATTTTGAATAAAACTTACAGTTCATCCTTTTATCTTGGTGACAAAAAGTAGAGAAAATATTATTATTGAATTATGTAATTACATTATTACATTGATGCCCTATTTATAGACACTACATTCCAATTCTTTTTCAAGTAGGAATCTATATGTTATTCCTTTTCATACTCATATTCTAACACTTCCCCTCAAGTTGGTGTATACAAGTCATATATACCTAGTTTGTTACAAAATGTAATTAAGATGAGGACCATTGAGGGACTTAGTGAAGATATTCGCAAGTTGATTACTTGACTTCACAACTTTGGTAACTATATCTCTTGAGAGTATCTTTTCTCTGACAAAGTAACAATCTATCTCTATGTATTTAGTCCTCTTATGAAACACTGGATTTGATGCGATGTGAAGGGCTGCTTGATTATAACACACAATTTCCATCTTATTGGTTTTTTCAAATTTTAGTTCTCTCAGCAACTTTTGATCCAAATTAGCTCACAAGTTGCTACAACCATTGCTCGATATTCTGCTTCCGCTCTAGATCGAGCAACCACACTCTATTTCTTACTCTTTCAGGACACCAAATTACCTCATACTAAACACAATATTCGGATGTAGAATGTCTATCACAAGGTGATCCTGCGTAATCAACATCTGTATGTCCAATGATATGTTCATGACCCCGATCCTCGAAGAGTAGTCCTTTACCTGGAGCTGACTTTATATATTCGCAAAATACGAACTAGATCCTAATGACTATCATAGGGGGAAGTCATAAACTGACTTACCACACTTACATGAAAGGATATATCAGGTCTGTTAGATAATTCAACGTTCCAACCAACCGCCTATACCTTCCAGAATCATTGAGTGGCTCCCCCTATCTTGGCAAAAGTTTAGCATTCGGATCCATAGGAGTGTCGATGGGTTACGACCCATTATTTCTGTCTCCTTAAGAATGTCTAAGACATACTTGTGTTGAGAAATAACAATACTTGATCTGGATTGAGCAACCTGAATACCTAGAAAATATTTCAGTCTGTCGAGGTCTTTAGTTTAGGAATGCGAAAAGAGATGTTGCTTCAAATTAGTGATACCATCTTGATCATTGCGTATCGTCGACATAAACCTCTAATAAATACACAGATTTGGTTCAGAATGCCGATTAAACACTAAGTGATTAGCTTTACTACGAATCATGCCTAACTCCTGAATTACTATGCTAAACTTCTCAAACCAGGCTCGAGGGGACCGTTTCAGGCCATAGAGTGACCTGCGCAATTGACATGTAAGGTTACTAGACTCCCCCGGAGCAACAAAAGTAGGTGGTTGCTCTATATAGATTTTTTCCTCAAGATCACTGTGCAGAAAAGCATTCTTAATAGCTAACTGATAAAGATGCCAATGCCGAACGACATCCATGGATAGGAAAAGACGGACGAATGCGACTTAGCCACGAGACAGAACGTCACTATAATCATACCTAAATATTTGTGTATATCCTCCTTTCGCAACAATACGAGCCTTAAGCCGATCAACTGGATCAACTTTGACTGTATAAATCCACCGACAATCAATAGTAGATTTACCAGCACCTACAGGAAAGGAAACAAGCTCCTAAGAATCATTTGTATGTATAGCAGCTCATCAATCATAGCCTGCTTCCATCCTGAATGGGATTCCATCCTAAATGGAAAAGTAATTCACCTGTAGTGTTAGGAATGGAAATAAAGGACAAAGATGATACAAAAGCAAAAGCATAATGGGTTGATGATAGACGCTGATAACTCAAGAAAGTGTAATGTGGGTTAGCATTATGAGTAGATTTTATACCTTTTTGAAGTGTAACTGATTGGCTAATAGGAGGCAAGTTCGCAGTAGGGGCAACTTTAGGCGCATGACATGAATCATCTGGGATTAATGCTAAACGAGGGCCGCGATGATAAGTCAAAAGTGGTGGCACTACAGCTGGAGATATAGAAGTAACCGTATATTCCTCAAAGGTCGGTGTGGGTAAGGCTGGAGGCATGGGTAAGACCTCAGAGATACAAAGAATGTGACAATGGGGATATAAGGTAGCGACCCAGATTAGGTGAATAGCATCGACACCTTTTTTGAACTCGAGAGTAACCAAGGAAGACACATTTGGGAGCACAAAGGGCTATAATTAATTTATCTTTTCCTGGGGCTAAGTTATGAACAAAACATGTGCTCCCAAAAACACTAGGGGTTATAGAGTGAGATATGACTAAGGAAATAATATGAAATGGGGAACTTGATTCTGAATTGAAGATGCTGACATTCTATTATTGAGATAGCAAGATGCGAGTACTGTATCGCTCCAAAAACGCTACAGAACATGGGATTCAGTGTGAAGAGTACGAGTAGTCTCAATGAGATGCCTATTTTTCCTTTCTGCTATACCGTTCTGTTGAGGGGTGTATGGACATAATTCGGTGAATAATTACTTGGTGAGTCATACACTCCTGAAACTGGGAGGATAAGTATTCTAAGACACATTATCACCATGAAAAGTACGAATAGAAACACCAAATTGATTTTATATTCAACACAAAAGCTTTTGAATATAGAAACTAATTCAGAACGATCTTTTATTAAGAAAACCCAAGTACATCTTGAAAAATCATCAATGAAACTAACAAAGTAACGAAATATTAAGGTTGAACTAACTCTACTAGGACCCCAAATATCATAATGAACTAATGAGAAAATTGACTCTGAACGACTTTCAATACTACGTGAAAATGTGCACAAGTATGTTTCCCAAGTTGACACGACTCAGAATCTAATGTGGACAAACTAGGCACCACCTTCTGTAGCTTGGATAGACTCTGATGGTGTAAACTTTTATGAATAAGGTTTGGAAGATCTGTAACAGAGCATGCTGTGAGGGTCTGTAACAGAGCATGCTGTGAAGGAATTTGAAGAGGTAAGTTGGTAAAAGCCTTGTGATTCATGTCCTGTGCCAATCATTTGTCTCGTATTGTTGTTATGCATTATAAAAGAATCATAATAAAAGATATACTACAACGAAGGGCACGTGTCAAATGACTTACAAATTCAAGATTAAAAGGACAACCAAGGACATAAATAATAAAGTCTAAAGTGACAAAAGATTGGGGTTTGACTTGTTTGGTATTGTTCGGATCCCATTTGCTAAAGTAATACCAGGAAGAAGGGGTGTTCACGGTTTGGTTAAAAACCAAATCGAACCGCGAACCAAAGCAAATTGATTAAAAGAATCGACTATTGGTTTGGTTTGGTTTTAAATTTTAAAACCGATACTTATGTGGTTTGGTTTTGGTTATACTCTAAAATAACCGACAAAATAACTAAATCTAACCGATGAAAATTATGTATATATATGTTAATTACTTATATATTATTCATTAATAAAATATAAATATCTGTTACATTTTTAATTTGATGAATTTAACTTTAGTCGTAGCACTTTTAGTCATATGTCTTCATCTAGTTGATAGTACGTTATGAGATTCGAAATGATTTTCGTACTTTGAATGACAAATGATACTAATTGTGAAAATTATCTGGTTGTCTATGGGATTTTATAGGTGAGTTTCATTAGACTATAAATAATCACTAATTTTGAACTTTCTTTTTGGTCCCTATTGACCAAAAAATTTATGTGTTCACCTTTTGAGGGGTTTATCATATCGTTCTCTTATATGTAGTTTCTAAATAATTTTTTGTAGAAGCTTTCATATGGTGTTAATCGTGGCTTTGCCTAAGTATAACTTAATTGACATCTTAGTTTCAAGGGTGAGACATAACACTCGGGTGACATCTCATATGTTGGATTGAATTATTTTTTTGAAAATTTCAACTTTTATCATTAACTAAAGTTATAAATAGAACCAAACCGAACTAAATCGACAAGAACCAAACCGACGGTTATTTTTTTGTGTTGGTTTGGTTTGATTTTAGAAATTTAAAAACCGACTAAACTGGTTTGGTTATGGTTTTGACTAATAACCGGCCCAAACAGACACATGAACACCCCTAACAGGAAGAGATTGTGGATAAACAATATCAGATGTAAGTAATTTGTTACCAAAAATATGACCAGAAACACCTGAGTCCACCACCCATGATCCAAAGATAGGAGATTGTGCAGTTGAGGCTATTGGTAGAGATTTATGCTTATTTGCTCGATATTGAAGATACTCTTTATATTCTTTGTTAGATAAATACACCCATTGATCACTCGTGGTGTTAGACTGAGCAACATTAGAATTTTTAGATGGTTGACCCTGCAAATAATAGCTTATTCCACGTGTATGTCGACACCTATTACAATAACCTCACTTTGGTCGAGAATAACACATTTCACGAGTATGTCCAAGCCTTTTACAATAACTACACCTAGGTCGAGATCTCCCAAATCGACCTTCCCCTCGTCGATTCTTCATGGACTATGACGTTTGATTTTCTGATTCCTTATTAAGGGTTCAAATTTAATCATAGGACTTAATTAAGAAACAGAGATTTGTATGAACCAAATTTGGAAAAATATAGTTCTGTATGTATGATTTAATTGGAAACCACGCCAGAAGGCGAAACATATCACCTGGCCCCTCAATTTGGCACGAATTTTCACTTTGACATCTAAAATGGACAACGTTCATTTTAAGCACCTGAACCAGCTACAAACTGTCATTTTGGCACCTTTTTGCGTTAGATCTGGTGCGTGGGCTGCACTCGCTCCGACGTAGACTAAACGACCAATTGATTTGTGCCAACTCATTTTAAATCACCACATCATTATATTTACCCAAAATTATAATATATTTTTAAAAAGACCAAAATCGTCTTCTCCACCAACCATCTTCTTTGACCTCCATTAATGGAGGTTGAATTTTTCGTTCCCTTTATGAGCCTTTTTAATCGAGGCATTTGTAGCCATGGCGTCGCCGGAATCTCTTTGGCGTTGCTGGAATCTTTTTTTTCTTGAGTTTTATTGACATATCTGAGCTTTAATTTTTTAGAAAATTAGAAAATTAATTAACAAAAGAGAACATGGGTACTGTTGGGAGTTGAATTTACAGAAGTTGGGTGCTTGCTAGTGAATCTTGCAACCAAATTGTATTTTAATAATATTCTGTAAGAGTTAATTATCCTATTGATACAATATGTTGCTTTTCTTGTTTGAATTAGAAACTCAATTTTGTTAGTTTTTTTTCGTAGATATATTTTTAGACAATTTTTATTTTCTTCACTTTTTAGATTATATTGTTAGAAGTCATATGAAAAAAACATTCAAATAAATTATTCTCTAAGAGATAGAGGGGGTCTGGGAGTACCATTAAAGTAGTTTGAGCTTGAAAAAATGGTAGAAGATAGTTCGATGAAAAAATGGGAAGAAGATGATGAAATTAAATGAAAAATGGGTAAAATAACGCTGTCTCGCACCCAAAAGCCAAAAGCTAGTGTTCTACACTCACTTTGTCATGCAAGCGAAAGCTGCCAAAGTAACAGTTTATGGCTACTTTAGGTGCTTAAAATGAATAATGTCCACTTTAGATGCCAAAGTGAAAGATCGTGCCTAGTTGAAGGTCTTGTCGATGTGTTTAGCACACTCCAGAAAAAAGGAAAATCATCGGATATTAGATCTGATGCTTGGAAGTTGCTCGAAATAAGAAGATAATCACATGAGCAGCCTCGAAACGAAGAGCTGAGGCTACTGGAAAAAAGGAACTACCGAAAAAGTTGTCGGAATACACTGCATGCACCGACGCGTGGACTGCCACGCTTGCCGGAGAATGCCTTCTGGTGGCACGTGAGGGCGTGTGTGACACCAATTCTCGGCGAGTCTAATTGGGGTTTGTTCGTCGGAAAGTTTCGAACTTGATGGTGGTGTTGATTGTTTTGAAATTTAACAACAACAACATACCGGTGTATTTCCAAAAAGTGGGGTTTGGGGAGGGTAATGTGCACGTAGTCCACACCACTACCTCAGATGAAGTAGAGAGGCTGTTTCCGATATACTCCTGACTCGGGACAAATAACAGTATATCAAACAAAAAACATAAAAGCACACAACAAAATGGGATAACACACTGCTAGCTAATATAAAAAACAAGACAACCACAAAATAATACTAAAAACTATCTATTCGAAATTATAGACATCACCGAAACACCACGAACAAGAAACTTCAGGTTTAGATACAAACAAAGAACTTTTTCCTACTATTGCGGACGAACTCCTACCCACTAACCCTCTACCCTAATTCGCGTCCTCCACACCTTTCTATCAAGGGTCATTTCCTCCGTAAGCTGTAACTAGTCTATGTCATGCCTAATTATCTCCCTCTAATATTTATCGGGCCTTCCTCTATCCTGCCTAAAACCATCCATACCTAGCATCTTACACCTCTGTACTGGATCATCCGAGCACCTCCTAATCACATGCTCGAACCATCGTAACCTCACTTCCCGCATCTTGCTCCACCGAAGCCACACCCACCTTCTCCTAAATAATCTCACTCAATGACGGTGAAATGATATTTTTCTCACGAATGCTCTGATACCATGTGAGAATTAATGGAAAAAATATTATTATGGAATTATGTAATTACATTCATTATTACATGAGGTCTTATTTATAGACATTGCATTCCAATTTTCAAGCAGGATTCTATATGATATTCCTATTCCTACTCATATTCTAACAATCATTATCATAGTGAAATCAATAGTATTCATGTGACAGGAATATCATAAGAATCTAGGGATATCATAAGGAGTTCATGATGTTCGTATTGAAATACATGAACAATACATAATGTTCAGAATATAAACCCTAACTCTTCTCATAGAGGAAAAATTCACGGGATATGAAGAACGCGATGTAGGAAAGAACAATAACTCTCCTGTACAAAATGAGTCAGCCTTACATAGCTTAATCACTTCAAGTTTCTTGATGGAAAATTTGAACTTGGTCGAAGTACACCAAAAAATCTACGCTTAATCCTTTGAGAGGGGTTTTCTTGAAAACCCCCTGATTTGGGAGATGATTCTCGAAAACAATCCATATACCAATGGTAGAATAGCTTAGAAACACTTAACCTGTTTGGTAGGGTGTATTATTTTGATAATCCCTGGATTAAAGTGTGGTATTATTTAATATATTGTTTGGTAGCAAATTTGGAATAATGTGTAACTAATTCATGTATTAGTCTACATGGTATTATAGAGTGTACAACTAATACTAATACACCCTATTTGGTGGGATTAGTAATCCTGGATTACAATCCATGGATAAATACGAGTAAAGACAAAAATGCCCTCAAATTTCTTTAAATTTTTTCTAAATCTTTTTCAATTCGTTCAATGTGAGTTATTTCTTTTCACTTTATCAAGATTATAATATCTCTCCAAATAATTTTAGTCATAAAAAAAAAATACTCCATTAACTTAAAAAGTACTTATTTATCAAAATTCAGAAACAAATTGCTTGATTGCATATAAGCTTTAATTTTGTAAATAGGATATGTGACAAATCAAAATAATTTTTTTGCTTAGCTTTAACACTCTACGGAACACACTTTTATGTTACTGATTTTATTGTCTCATTCAAAAGTTACACGTACCTCTCTCCATACTTAAGAACACCACAAAGTGGAAACAAGAAACAAATGATGAACAAATAAAGAAAAGATAACCAAAAAAAAATAAAAATTCTCGCAAGTGAATGATTTAATTTTAAAATTCCAAAGTAAGTTATTAGTTATATTATTCAAAGAAAATACACAAAGTTATAATATCTTGAGGGTGTTTTTGTAAACAAACAATGTTATTTTTAAAATGACATATTGTTTCCAATACATCAAACCAAACACTGCATAAAAGTTAATCCCTGCATTACTAATTCCAGTATTACTAATTCCAGTACTTCTGATCCCAACATTACTAATACACCATATTCAGTACTATCTTATACACTCTACCAAATCTTATACACTCTACCAAACAACTCCTTAGAATAGACTTACCTTGATGTGGGATGGATAAGGAGAGGAGAGAAAAGTAGTCCTAGGGTTTGGAGAAACGAAGAAAAATTTCGAAAAAACTTGCATGGAATCATATTTATAAGTTGATGATCGGGCTTAAGCTTCAATGTTTTGCATGCTCCATCATGCGCGATAGGCATAACGTCGCGAGCTCCATCCCATTGTACTTCATCGTGATGGACGTGGCGCCGCATCATCCATTCCGTCCAACACTTGATCAATTTTTTCTCCTCAGTTGTACGAGGTGTTACAAAATGCACTTAGAGTAGGGTAGGAGATTCAACATTTGCTGAAGTGATTGAGAGCTAATTTATTGCTATGCCCAAAATCAACTATGTACTTCAGTATTTGTTTATGAACAAGTGTCATTCTGACTCTGGCCAGTAAAAGGGGCAACATTCCAGTTAACGGGTGGACTAAGGATTTGTGGATGTGGTGAATTTGATTCATGTTTATAAGAAAATTTATTAGCGTGCCTATATTTTGATGTTTCTCGCACTACAACTGTCGAAGGAACTTTACATGAAATGAGTGTTTTGAAGCTGATAGGATGGATTCTGAATCCCAAGATTTCTTTAAAAAGGGTGGTGGTGGGAAATTAATGAATCAATATATCATATCAAGGAAGTACACCTTGAATTTTGATGATTGACAGAAATAGGTGAATCCTGGACTATCTTTGTTATCCTGTAAGTTGAGGGAGCATTATGTAGAGATTACCACAATGTGTAGTTCCATTATCTTTAAGGACAAGGTATAGTTAATGCTGTGAATAATCTTTCTCCTTTGCCATTAGTTCTGCTATTCTTTTACTTCCTTTTGCTGTTTCATTATGGATAGTACCGAGTCCCATCTCCGTCACTCGGAAGATGCGTGGTAATGGGGGTATCACGAAATTGTTTATTTTTCTGTCATCTGACACGTGTCTGAAATCTTTACCAAGTACCTTCTGGCCTTTTGGTATTTTTGGCAGGATGGTCTCATTTGGAATGGAGGATTTTGCTGTAAAATATGGAGGGCTGAAACCTTGTCAGTTTGTTGATTTGATCTCACTTATTGGTGATAAATCTGATAACATACCAGGTTGACTTGTGCTTCCTTATATATCTTTTAATTAGATTGAAAGGTAGTCAGCATATGCACTATATCTGGAGATGCATTGCTATTTGTTATTAAGTTACCAGTACAGTGTAGCTCATACAAAAGTATATAGAAGATAGATAGACATACAACACATGATGTGAATCATAGTTTAACATTAGCTTTTCTAATTTTAGCTAACTCCAATTTCGAACACTATGTAATTAGATTTATCTTCCTGTTCATTTCAATTACTAAAATCAGTCACCAGGCTCTGCCTAGTGACATATTAGCTTTTAAAGATAATAAGGTAGATTCTGCTGGACTTCTCTTTGTTTTCAACTAAATTCATTCAGCCCCTCCGACTTCTGAACACCCTTACCCTGAAGTCTTCTTTCTAATGCTGTCAATCAAGTATAAGGTTGCACCAGAAGCCTTTAAGACGAGAGCAAAAGAAAAGCATTAGCAAGCTCCTTAGGTCCTTTTCATTGGAGCTCTAGTTGAGTGACTTAAAAAGCATCGAAGGCTCTGAAGGTGGAAGTTTAGTAATGGCTGACGCAATGACGAGATACAGAAAAGCTGTGAGTTCTTAAAAATGGAAATGACTTGAGAAATTTTATTGGGAAGTTCATGGCGTCTTCATCTCATCGTAAAAGTCCATATGAAGAGGAGAAAAAAAATGCCATATCTGTATCTCATTACTTCAGAATGGTGTTGTATAGATCACTTACGAAAAATGGTGATGTTAGTTACATGTGCTCTGCCTACGGACAGATTCTGGTATTTTTTCCAATATATCATGACACAATGGTTAAGTCTGTCTGACTGGACTAATAAGTAGTTTATTAGTGGATACAAATCAGCTTCATCTTAATGGTAGTACTCCATTAGGATCTATCATTTTATAAAACTTATCTTTTCAAAAGATCTGGCATTATATTCCTTTTTTTTTTTGTAGGAGTTCACGGGATTGGAGATGTACATGCAATTCAACTTATTATGAAATTTGGTATGTTAATTGTTGTTAGTAATATACTTTGGAGAACCTTAATTTGTCGGGCTGTTACAAGAGCTTGTTTGGGATTGCTGTCAGAGAACTGCTTATTTGAAAATCACTTTTATAAAATAGATTTTTAGAAAAGTGCTTCTGAACAAAAACAATTTGTGTTTGGTAAATTCATTTGAAAAGTGTTTTTTATAAATAGATTGTGTTTGGATAATCTTTTTCAAAAAGTGTTTTTGAGAGACAAATGAACAAAAAGGACATGTACCAACAGACTTTTACTACTAATATTATTTTATAGAGAAAATATTTTAAATATCTATTATAATATTTTTCATTAAAATTTATTTTTATTTAATTAAAAAGTACTTACTATAAAATTTTCAATCAATATTTATATGCATACATACATTAAAAATTATTAAATAATAATATATTACTTAAATAATTTAAGCATTACTTAAAAACATTTAACAAAAAATGAAAACAACAACAACATACCCAATGAATTCCCACCTAGTGGGGTCTGGGAAGGGTAAAATGCACGCAGTTCATACCATTACCTTCGAAGAAGTAGAGAGGCTGTTTTCGATAGACTCCCAACTCAAGACAAGGGGTTGATTTAACAAAAATGAATTTAAAAATTATTTCATAAATTAAATCACCACATATGAAAAAAAAATCACCATATAGCAACAAATATGTCACTTTTCATGAATTACTTAATTAATATTAAATATTCGAAATTTTTTTTTACAAGTGCTGTCAAAATACCATTTGATCTTCCAACGTGATTAGTTTTTCATTTATTATCATTAATACAAAAAAATAATGAGTTATATATCCGTCGATCTTCATCATCAATGATATTTTTAATTTTATTTAAAAAATTTAGTAAAAATAAAATATTATTATACTCTGTATGTATGTTGGTGTTATGTTTTAGGGATATTTTTGTCATATAAAAATAGTTTCTGCTTCTACTACTACTGTTTTTGAAAAGCAGAAGTTTTCTGCTTTTTCCCAGAAGGAGAAAAACTGCTTCTGCTTTTTTTTAAATGCAACTTTGCAAGTTTACCAAACACCCTTCTTTTCAGAAAAAAGTGCTTTTTTTTAAAAGAAAAAAGCAATCCCATATAGGCTGTAAGTTATAACTGCTTCCCCTTCTTTTGATGGATAAATCCTTTCCATGATCGCCTCAATTCCTCCATGTTGCTGCTACATTTTTTTCGTGTTGTTCATCCCTACTGGTCTCTGAGAATTCTACCTCCGAACTACTAGACTCTTGTGACTCAGTCTTCGAGGCTGGAGGTGTGTCTTCTAGTGCCCGTTTCTTATCACTTTGCTTGTGGGCAATTTTATCCTTCTTGTTCTTGTTCAACTTAGGTGCCATAGTACCTGTACACAACAAGATTAGTCCCCAAAAAATCAGAAATACAGGTTCAGTAATTCAGTACGATCATAGTGTGAAGGTACAATCATCCTTTCGATCGTAGGAAGTCCATCTAAAGTTCTTGAGGGTTATCACATTAGACATGTACAACCCACGATCGTAACAAGATACGACAATCGTGGGATGTGGGATGTGATCGCCTGAACGATAACTTTACAGAGTGGGAACGACGATCGTGGGTTGTGTCGTGGAGTTTGCGCTAACGCTCGACCAATTTAAAAACATAGGATTGACCCTACTTTGAAACATAGGTTGCTTAGACTTCACCGTTTACCTCACCCATCAATCAAACAAACTCTCGAAGCACATTATGCAATTGGTTTAAGTAGTCATCTCCCTCTGAACTCATTTAATGGTTTTCCTTGCACCTTGTAAGGCTTATATTACTCTTTTTCCTTTTACTTTGACTTATAATTCACAATTTTAGCAAATGAGGAAAACATACTGTGTAGAGAGTGCAAGTTACTGATACGATTATAAGTTCAATAACTGACGGAGTAGACAAATGTGGGAGCAGTTGAATCTTCATGATTGTTAGAATTAAAGTGTTGCTCCTTTGTTTGCTTTGGTGATCGTAATTTCAATGTGAAATTGGAGTTTGAATGATCAGATGGGTGGATTTGGCCTTAGGGTTAAAGGAAAAGGGGAATTAGGAATCGAGTCGGATGGGTGCGGATCGAGTATAATTAAAATTTCTAACTCGTCAAATGACTCGTACCTAAGATTGTAGGATTATACAACGATCGTTGTATGTCCTCGTACCAAGAGGATGAAGAAAACATACTTGGGAACCTACAATGTTTAAGGACGATCGTGGTATCTAGCTATGATCATTCCTTAAAACCGTAGGTTCCATTACCTGGAAGTTGATTTGCAAGAGTTCAGTCAGAAGATTGATTCCACGATCATGCTATCTTGGTACAATCGTGGATGGTCAATCGTAAAACCACTCCCGGAAATCAATTCTCTATACCTCATGCAGACGACAGAACCCATGATCGTGCAATGCTCTCGTGGGTTTTGTTTTTGTTCCAGTTCTTTGGTGTCTTTTTTGTATTGTCCATGCACATGTAACACACGTTACCCTACAAATAAAATAAGTACAAAATCCTTGGGTTTCCTCCAAGCAACGCTTGATTTAATGCCGTGGCACGAAATGGTAAGTTTGGCTACTCAAACTTCGCTAACTTAACCCATGGGTTGTTTCCCATGAAGCACTTGATTTAACATCGTGGCATGACTTGGATGTTCTTGGTTACTCAGACTTCACCAAGAACTACACAAATCATCTTGACCTCATCCACATCACTGAGGTAATGTTTCACCCTTTGGCTATTCACCTTAAACTTTAGGCCCTTATCATTTTCAAGCTCAATGGCCCATAAGGGTACACCGTCAATATCTTGTATTGCCCCCTCTATCTCGACCTCAACTTGCTAGGAAATAGCTTTAGCCTAGAATCAAATAGCAGTACTATGTCACTCGCTGTGAATTCTCTTTTCTCAATTCTGCTATTATGGTACAATTTCATCTTCTCTTTCTACAAGGCTGAGCTTTCATAGGCGCAGGGGTGGAATTCATCCATCTCATTCAACTGCTCATCTCAACTTTCCCACATTATTCCGTTTCAAATTTAGCTGCTTCAGTGCCCACCATGCCCTTTGCTCAAGTTCAATAGGCAAGTGACATGCCTTACCAAATACAAGCTGATATGGGGACACACCAATAGGGGTCTTGAATGCTGTCTAGTAGGCCCATAATACATTATCTATCTTTTTAGCCTAGTTTGTTCTACTGGCATTCACAGTCTTCGCCATAATAGACTTGATCTCCCGATTGGAGAACTCAATTTGCCTACTTGATTGCGGATGGTAAGGTGTTGTCACCCTATGTTTTACATCATATTTCTCAAGAAGGGCTTTCAATAGACAATTGCAAAAGTGCGAGCCTCCATTACTAATGATTACCCTTGGTGTACTGAATCTAGAGAATATATTCTTCTTAAAAAATGCAGTGACACTCTTTCCTTCGTTGTTTAGAAGTGCAACTACCTCCACCCACTTCGAAACATAGTCAACAACAACCAAAATATACTTCATCCCATATGAGCTCACAAAGGGGCCCATGAAACCAATGCCCCATACACCAAATAGCTCAAGCTGTAGAATCGTAGTCATTGGAAGCTCTTATCTTTGCGATACGTTTCTTATCGTTGGCATTGGTTACTAGCCCATGTGCATCTCTGTGAATGGTGGGCCAATAGTACTCACATTGTAAGATCTTATGCGCAGTCTGCGCAGCACTATGATGACCCTTCACCGGTGACGAGTGACATGCCTCTAATATACTCATCATCTTTACCTACGTAACACATCTTCGGATCACTCGGTCTGCACAAATTCGAAACAAGTATGGTTTGCCCTATTAGAACTTCCGTTGATGGAACGATAGGTCCTCAGGTACCACTTCACTGGCTAAATAATTGGCAAAATCTGCAGATCATGGAATCAAGTCTTGCGATGCAGTCAATACCTTGGAAAAGTATCATCAATCTCAAGCCCATCCTTTAGTTTCAACGTTGTTTCCTCCTCAAAAGGTGATAAGTGGTCAGCGGCTTGATTTTTAGTTCCCTTTTGGTCCTTGACCACAAGGTCGAATTCTTGCAACAGAAGCACCCAACAAATCAATTTTGGCTTGGCATTCTTCTTCGCGATGAGGTACCTCGGAGTGGCGTGGTTTAGCATGCACAATCACTTTTGTACCAAGCAAATAAGATCAAAATTTCTCAAACACAAACACCACAACAAGCAACTCTTGTTCAGTCACAGTATAAATCTTTTGAGCGGGGTTAAGGGCTTTGCTTGCATAATCAACTTTGCAGGACTGTTCTTAGCGCCACGCTACTAGCATTACACATAACCTCGAATGGCATGGACCAATTAGGTGACACAATAATAGGGGCTGAAATCAACTTCTCTTTCAGACGCTTAAACGCCACCAGACATGCATCATTAAACACAAACTTCACCTCCTTCTCCAATTACTTGCACAAGGGATGTGCAATTTTAGGGAAATTCTTGATGAATCTACGATAAAATGCAGCATGCCCCAAAATGCTCCAAATACCTTTCACAGAAATTGGTGGAGACAATTTTTCAATCACCTCAATCTTCTCGTCGACCTCAATCCCCTTCTTCGAATTTTTGTGACCAAGCACTGTTCCTTCTTTGACCATAAAATGATATTTTTCCCGGTTTTGCACTAAGTTGCAATCCTTACATCACCTCAAGACACTAGCAAGATGATCTAAACAATCTTAAAACAAGTCACCAACAACCGAGAAGTCATTCATAAATACCTCAATAGTGTCCTTCACCATGTCAGAAAAAATGGACATCATGCAACACAGAAAGGTCGCTGGTGCATTAGACGGACCGAAAGACATTCTCTTGAATGCAAAGTCCCATATGGACAAGTGAAAATGGTCTTCTTTTGGTCTTCTATAGCAATAGAAATCTGGTTATAACCTGAATAATGGTTAAAAAAACAATACCATCCTCTACCAGCAAGACGGCCTATCATCTAATCCATAAAAGGCATCGAAAAGTGATCCTTCTCAATCCATACATTCAGTTTCCTATAGTCCATGCATACCCTTCAACTTGTGACTGGTCGCACAGGAATGCGTTTATTCCTCTCGTTTGGAACCATAGTTATTCCACCCTTCTTCGGCACACATTGGACCGAGCTTACCTATTTGCAGTCGGCAATAAAGGTAAACCACCCCCGCATCCAACCACTTGATAATTTCCTTCTTCACTACCTCTTGCATAGGCAGATTTGAGTCTTTGTTGATGCTCAATACTATGAACACAATCTGGCTCAAGTTGGATTTTGTGCGTGCAAATTCCAGGCAGAATCCCAATGATATTAGCAGTGGACCAACCAATGACCCTTTTGAACTTTTGCAACATAAACACTAGAGCCTCAACTTGCCAATTTACCAAATCAGCTGCAATAATAATCGATAGAGTAATGTTGACTCCCAAAAAAGCGTAACGAAGATGGGTTGGTAGAGCCTTAAGCACCAAAACTGTGGGCTCCTCAATTGAAGGCTTAGCCGACAAGCTCACTCTATTTTTCAAATCAAGCTCAAGCTTATTTGGTGCAAAATTATATGAACCTGTACCAGCAAGTGCGCTCACCATCTCATCATAACTATTAACGTCATCACCTTTGAATTTCATAATTACCGCTGCAAGTGTTTCAACTCCAAGCCTCTTCTCAATAGGGCCTACCAATGCATCCTTATCGACTGTATCGATCATAGAAATCACACACATTTTTTGGTTGCTTCATGGATTGGCATACATTAAAAATCACATGCTCGTCATTCAATCGAAACCTCATCTGCGCAGTCTCCATATCGACCAATGCACATCCAGTCGCAATGAATGATCTCCGTAAAATAATGGTAACCTCAAAGTCAACCTCACAGTCAAGGATGACGAAATCAACTAAAAAAATGAAGGATGCAACCCTCACCAAACCATCACTTTAGAACCTCACAAGATTCTTCACGGTGGGATCCACCATAAGAAGTCTCATCGAAGTTGGTTTGGGTGACTTCGATCCCAACTATCTATAAATTGTTAACAACATCAGATTTATGCTAGTACCTAAGTTGCACAAAGCCTTAGCAAAATTTGAAGACCCATTGGTAGAAGGAATCATGAACGCTCCAGGATCCTCCTTCTTCTCAACTAAAGAATGGAAAACGATTGTACTACAATGATGCACATTATCAACAGGTTCAAAACTCATAGTTCTCTTCTTTGTCACCAACTCCTTCATAAACTTTGCGTAAACCGACATTTTCTCAAGTGCCTCAACTAGAGGGATGTTCACCAATAATTCCTCCAACATGGAGATGAACTTGTGATACTTTCCCTCTTCAGCCTTCTTGAATCTCTATGGAAAAGGAGGAGGTCGTAGAATGAGAGACAATATTTGTGGGACCTTCTTTTCCTTCCTCTTTTTTGCCTTAGCCTTTTTTTCAACAATGATAAGACTTTTCAACTGTGTTCTTATGAATGGCTCAATTTTCAGATTTGGGCACTTTCTGTTCATCAACAATCACCGGCTCACCCTCATTCTTACAACGAGCATAGGAGAATCAATGGTCATCTTTCCGCTTCTAGTAGTAATATAGCCAAGCAATGACCATCATTTTTAGAATTTTGGATGTGTTGCTCAGAAGTGTACCTTGCTAATGCTGATTCAACGTGGCGGACATCTAACTGAACTATTGCTCATACTGGTTAATTGTGGTAACATATGATTTAACCTTTTGACTTATACCCAAAATATCTGTCCTAAGCTCCTTAATGTAGCCTTCCGTCCTCTATTCCTTTTTCACCACTTTCGCAAGCATGGCTTCCATCCTTGAATTGTTAGAATCAGCATCTCGGTTCCCCTTTGGAACATAGAGGCCATTCATATTCTTATAGTTATCTTTTCTCCTCCTATCACCATCTCTTTCCCTCCTCCTATTTCTATACCCAAACTTGTTGTAGTTGTTATCTTGGTAGTAGTTCTGAGCTTGATTCTCTTGCCCAGAGTTTCAATTGTCTTGATTAGATCCTTGACCTTTGGCTCGGAAACCCGCTACCTGATCGTCTAATACTTAGCTCCTCATCAGAATCAAAGTCATCATGCCTAGGTACCTTGTATTGTGACCCAACCGCATTCATTTTTTTTTGCAACCGCTGCTTCAAACTGCTTAGTCAACAAACTAGGCTCAGTCCACAACTGAGCTACCTCTTAAGGGACTGAGGCATCTAGTGGTCTCTCCTTTGCGGATGCTATAATCATATAAATGCCTGCAGGCACGTCTTCATCACGAGTATGCCAAACTTGATTAGTTTTAGTGATTCGATCTAGATCTCAGAAGCCTGATCCCAATGTAATCTCATGAATGCTCCACCTGTGACAGTGTCTGCTACAATCTTATCGTTCGCATTTAAACCTCTGTAGAAGATCTCAAGCAAATTTGTAGCTTTTTCTTAAACCTCAATCAGGTCTCATATAACACCTCTAAATGCAACGGCCTGAAGTTATCAATCTCGTCTCTCACTTGCAACATTTTGGAAGGTGGGGAAAATCTCTCTAAGAACTAAGTCCTCAAGTTGTTCCAAGTAGTGATCGATCTGGGCAACTGTGTAAACCATAATATAGCCTCCCCCGTTAGAGGAAAGGGGAACAACTGCAGTCTAATCGCCTCTTGGCGCACCCCTGATAGATTGTAAATCCGTACAAAGTTCATCACGTTAAGATTTGCATCAACAGTAGCATGGCTTGTGAATTCCCCCTTTTAATCATAGGACTGATGTCAAACATAGTTCTTGAAGGCAAGGCCAGTGGAATAATAACACCTGTCTCGACTGACTCTAAAAAGTCTAGCTCGTTTTCTGCATCATCAAGCCTAGGAAGATATTGCTGTAGAGGTTGTTGCCCTTGCCCCCTATTCTTTCTCTGCCTTTCTCGTTCCTCAAGAATGGCTATACGATTTGCTTCAGCTTGTCTAGCCCTTTCTTTTGTTACTGCCTGCCTGACAGTTTTTTGTCTCGCATTCTCTTCAGCCATCAATCGAGCAGTGGTTTGTTCCGCAGTTTCCTAAAGCCCTAGGTTTTGCAACCCTTGGTTCAGAACTCCCTCAGCCTAAACTCCTTCATTAACCATTCTTTTTCTGGCTCAGAATTCTTTCAATTTCTGTATCAAGTGGAATCAAGAGATTTCCTTGGCTCCGAGTGTTGGGCATGCATCGGTGCGCCCTAGAAACAACAAAAAGGTAAATCAGGAAACAGAAACCAACAGTCCGACAAACACAATCAATCAATTCCGTAGTCGTATTCTTTGGCAACGGTGCCAAAATTTGATGTCGCCCAATTTTACCTCTAAACAAATTATAAAGCGATCGTTGATCAAATATAGAACCCAACTAGGTTGGGTAGATCCCACGAGGAATAGGTTAAAATCTCTATCAAATGTATATATAAGTGAGCATAAATAATCTCCAGTAAAAAATGAGGGTTTTGTAAATCAGAATTACAATAGTAGCATTGTTGATTTGGTTAGGTTTGTAATCAAAATGAGAAAGACACTAGGACTATGTTCCATAACGTCATAACTCCGTAGGTACTTCATACTTGTGATTTCATCTGATGTCGACATGTAGAATCGATGGGTTATGTATACCTAAACGGCTTTCTACACTTTTTTAAGTAATAGCCTCGAGTAAGTTTTCTCCTATCCTGAGCCTTGCATTACTAACCCCCTATCTTGGATCCCAGTTTGGCTTTTCCGAATTATCGATTCAAGCTATTACGTGAAGGTTGATAGCTCCAAGTCTCTGTTTATTTCCTTTTCCCATCTGTTACCCCTAATTTCGTCGTAATGATGAGGCGAGTTCTAGCGCCTGCAACCGCTAAAAAGCAATCATACCAATGGGATAACAATACAGGCATGAACACTGTTTAAGAATCACTTCCTACTACGACACTACTTTGTTAATTCGTCATGGTTTTCACAATCCTAGTTGTCGTGTTTAATTACTCATAGTTGCAAGAACACAAGAATAATTTTGATAAGAAAGCATAATTATGAAATTACAAGAATAAGATGAAAAAAACACGAATCTCAATTTTGAATAAAATCCTAAAAGTCGATGTTTGTAATATCAAGAACAGGATTATGTCTTGAAACAATAATAGAATGTAAAAGAATGTAAAATGGTACAAAAGACCCATTAGGAGTATTTATAGACAATAAAAATCTATCCTAAATGCACAATGATTTGTTGAGTTGACATATTAGATGAAGGAAGGTACGATCGTTTTAGATACCACGATCGTCCTTGGTGCTCGTAGGTTGGCACTTGACTTTGTCAGTTTTCAGAATCTTGGTTGGAATGATGCTCAGTATCCTAAACACACAGTGATTTGCTGAGTTGGCACATCAGATGTAGGAAGGTATGATCGTGGTTAGATGCCATGACCGTCCTTTATGCTCGTAGGTTGGCACTTGACTTTGTCATTTTTCAGAATCTTGGTTGACACAATGCTCAGTACGGCCTTGTGGCTTAATTTCACGATCATGCTTCCCTCTCGTGGGATCGTCTTCTGATTTTCACCCTGCAGAATATCCCTTCCCCGATCTTCAGTATGAACTCGTTGTATCCTGGTACGGACGTGGAATCCTCTTGTCTGATCCTCCTTGTTATGTGTTGGAATAGAAATAACATATAGAATCCTACTTGGAAAAAAATTGTAATGTGGTGTCCTATTTGGAAAAAGTTTGAAATGTAGTGTCTATAAATAGTCTCAATGTAATCATGCAGAAACAACAATTCAATTATATTGGAGGGTATCAGAGCCTCTACGATCTTGGTAGAGAATCAAAGAGCTCCTGCTGCCGACGGACGGCTATTATCCATATGTGCTGCAGTTTGGCCGATGATTAACTAGCAAAAGTTGTGCCACCTTGCTTCTTTCCGGTTGCTTCCCATATCTAATTTGCATAGCACTATGCATCTTTTCAGTGACTGCTTTGTTAAATTATTTGTGTAGCATCGTGTTTCTTTTTGGTGACTACTTTCTCATGTCTGATTTGTGTAGCACCATGCGTTTCTTGGTGACTACTTTTTCGTATCTGTTTTGTGTAGCATCTTGCATCTTTCCGGACTACTTTCTCATATCTGAGTTTCATAGCATCATGTGTCTTTCTAGTGACTCTTTAGATCTGATTTGCATAGTTCTATGCATCTTTTCGGCAACTCTTCAAATTTGATTTGCGTAGGGTCGTGCAATCATTCCGACCCTACCAATATAATTTCTTTTACAGTAGGGTCGTGCCATCATTTCGATCCTACTCATATAATTTCTCTTTTTCAATAGTGTCGTACTGTCATTCTAACCCTAGCCATATAATTTCTATTTTTCAGTAGGTTCGTGACATCATTCTAATCGATCCATATAATTTCTCTTTCTCAGTAGGGTCATGTCATCATTCCGACCCTACCCATATAATATTTTCTCAGATTGTGACTACTTTTCAAATGTCAAATCCAATAATCCAGTGCTTGAGCATGTTTTGGCCATTTTTTCGTTGATTTTCTTGTTCAAGATCTACTCATTTATTGATTTCGAGATGACCCAAATATTTTATACCAGTTTCAGGCAATTTTTTAGTGACATATCGACTTTCCGGCGACGTTTACTTCTGTTCCATCACTTTTTCAGTTTGTTCCTTTTAACTGAGGTCTCCCAGATGTCCAGAACAGTCCTTATCAGTTTTTTTTCATGCAGATATTTTCACCAAGTCCCTCACTGATACTCATAGTAATTACATCCAAAACAAGCTTGGCACATATGCCTTGTGTGCACTAGCTTTAGGGGGACTGTTAGAATATGTGTAGGAATAGGAATAACATATAAAATTCTACTTGAAAAAGAATTGTAATGTAGTGTCCTATTGGGAAAATGATTTGAATGTAGTGTCTATAAATAGGGTCTCAATATAATCATGTAGAAACAACAATTCAATAATATTTCTTCTTGTTGAAGTATTGAGTTATTATCTGTTATCGTTTCTTTTTTAGTTTAGTATTTTTATTTCTGAAATTCAGTCATTTAGTTGAGATAGAATAGGAGTTTATTAGTACCCTAGTTGAAATAGAATAAAAGTTATTTGTGTATTTATTTTCTAAGACGTGAATGAATAATACAAGCTGAATATTTTTTGGCCATTGTCTCTTTTCTTTTTCTCTGTAGTCTGTAGAACAACAAATGGTATCTAGAGCTATTTGATTCTAAAGGTTTTTGAGTTAGAGAAGACCCAAAAAAAAACCTGCGTAAAAGCCAATATTGTTATGGCTTTCAACAATTTCTCATTTCCTTCACCCCTAATTTTTTCTGGTGAGAATTATCCAATTTGAGCTGCCAAGATGAGAACCTATTTGCGAGCATATGATCTGTGGGAAGTGGTAGAGGTTTGAGGAGAGGCAAATCCTTTTCCAAATAATCCAAACTATGGCACAAATTAAGAATCACAGAGAAGAGATTTTAAAAAACTTTAAAGATCTCTCTTGCATATAATCAACATTTTCGGAAGAAATTTTTGCAAGAGTTATGGCGAGTGAGACTGTAAAGGAGGCTTGGGACAAGTTGAAAGAAGAATTTCAAGGAAGTAAAAAGATCAAACAAATAAAAGTGATAAATATGTGAAGAGGTTTCAAAATTCTTAGAATGAAGGATTCAGAAACTATCGAAGAATTCTCTAACAAGTTGATGAAGGTTGTAAACCAGATCAGATTTAAAGGAGAAGAGCTTACAGATTCAAGAATCGTGGAAAAGGTTCTTGTGAGTTTGCCGGAAAGATTTGAAGCAAAGATCTCCTCACTCGAAGATTCGAAGGATCTCACAATAATGTCACCTTCAGAATTTGTACATGCTCTTCAAGCTCAAGAGCAGAGAAGATCCTTGAGGCTAGAAGAAGCTACTGAAACTGCTTTTCAAGCCAAGTTCAAAGGGAAGATGCAGATGCTAAAGGAAGGTAAAATCCCCAAAACGTCTACTAATTCTTGTAGAAAAAGTCAAGGCGATTCTCGCAATGGAGTCAAGAAGAAAGAAACTTTCCTCCGTGCAAGTACTGTGGAAAAACCAATCATAAAAAGGATGATTGTCGGTTTAAGGGGAAGGAACCACCTCTCCAGTGTAGATATTTCAATAAGCTTGGTCATATTGAAAGTTTTTTGCAGAATGAAGAAGGAGAACAACCAGGAAAGTTAAAAAGCCAACGTTTCGGAAGTTGAAAAACAGGAGTTTGTGTTTACGACGATGGTAGCGACGAGATTGAGCGATGAAAACACATGGTTTCTGGACTCAACACATGACCAACAAACGAGAATATATTTACGAAGTTGGAATCTACCAAAGGTCGTGTCAAGTTGGCCGATAAAACCAAGTTGGAGATTGTTGGTAAAGAAACTGTGGCAATTGAAGCTCCCAAAGGTACTAAATTTATTCAAGATGTTTTGTTGGTACCTAATCTTGACCAAAATCTATTGAGTGTTGGTCAAATGCTAGAACAAGATTATATGTTACTATTCAATGACAAAAAGTGTGTTGTTTCTGGATCTAGTGTCCAAGAATTGATTACGGTTGAAATGATTAAAAGAAGTTTTCCTTTGAGTTGGAACTCAAATTCTGAGCAAGTTTGTTGAAGTAGTAGATGTGAGCAGGATTCAAAATTATGGCACAAAAGACTTGGCCATTATAACTTGAAATCAAGTCAATATGCTCAAAAGCATGATTTAGTGAAGGACTTGCTGAAATTGAGTTATGTTCAGATGTTTGTGAAAGTTTTCAACTAGGAAAGCAACACAAATTGTCTTTTCCAAAGTCAGCAACATGGAGAGCAAGTGAGAAGTTACAGCTTGTTCATTTTGACATTTGTGGACTGATGGAAACTCCTTCACTCAACGGCAACAAGTATTTTATTCTTTTTATAAACGATTTTACCCGAATGACCTAGGTATATTTTCTTAAGCAAAAGCTTGAAGTGTTTGCTGTTTTTAAGAAGTTTAAAGCTTTTTGTGAAACTCAAAGGTGATGCTTGTTGAAAACTCTCCAAACACACAACGGGAAGGAGTATATTTCAAGTGAATTTCATTTGTTTTGTGATGATATGGGAATTGAGCATCAACTTAAAGTCACTTAGCCCAGCAAAATGGAGTTTCTGAAAGAAAAAATTGGTTTGTTCTTGAGATGGTTGGGTGCATGATTTTTGAGAAAAAGTTGCCGAAGTGTTTTTGGGCGGAGGCGGTAAACATATCAATTTATCTGCAAAATAGACTTCCAACAAGGGTTGTGGATGGGATGACACCAGTTGAAGCTTGGAATGGCATAAAACCATCAATTAGGCATCTAAAGGTGTTTGGTTCTTTATGTTATACTCATGTACCAGCTGTCAAACGGAGTAAACTTGATTAAAAAGCCGAAAAAGGAGTTTTGATTGGTTATAGCTCTATCTCAAAGGGCTATAGAATCTACAATATTGAATTTGGGGAAAGTTTTTGTAAGTCGAGATGTGAGGGTGGATGAAGATGCTTATTGGGATTGGAATATCTCTCAAGTGAGAAAGATGGTTATTGAACCTACTTTTCAAGATTCAAGTGAAGACTTGGAAGCAGAGAATGATGAACATTTGCAGTTAGAGGCACCAAACCATTGGCTGAAATTTATGAAAGATGTAATCTTGTTGTCGTGGAACCTTTTAACTTTCAAGCTGCCAGCAGGGTTGAAGAGTGGAAGCAAACGATGGAGGAGGAAATTGCCATGATTGAGAAGAATGAGACAGGGAAACTTGTAGACAAACTTGAAAATAAGCAAGTTATTGGAGTTAAATGGGTGTATAGAGTGAAACTAAATGCGGATGGATTTATCAACAAGCACAAGCAAGGCTGGTTGTTAAAGGTTATTCCCAATAGCCTGGAGTTGATTACTCGGATACTTTTGCACCTATTGCAAGGATGGACACATCAGAATTTTGATTGCATTGACAACACAGTTGAAGTGGAAAATCTGAATTTAGATGTCAAATCTGCCTTCTTGAATGTCTTTTTAGAAGAAGAAATTTATGTAGCTCAACCAAAAGGTTTTGTGGTTCAAGGAAGTGTAGGTAAGGTGTATAAGCTTCAAAAAGGTTTATATGGGTTGAAACAGGCTCCAAGGGCTTGGTATAGCAGAATTGATTCTCAATTATGCAACCAAGGTTTTCAAAAAAGTGACAATGATGCTACACTTTATGTGAAGACACTCCCTAATGATGGCTTATTAATTGCTTCTTTATATGTTGAGGATTTGCTTGTTACAGGGAGTGATGAGGAAGAGTTGCAGAAGTTTAAAGTGAAAATGGAGAAACAGTTTGAAATGTCAAATTTGGGAGAGATCAAGTACTTTTTGGGGCTGGAAGTATGCCAATCAAAGTCTGGAATTTTTCTCAATCAACACACGTATACTTTGGAGATTTTGAAATAGTTCAGAATGCAAAATTGTAAACCTGTTCCTAAACCATTGGTTTTGAATACAAAATTCTCAAAAGAAGATGGAGCAGAGAAGTGTGATGCTTCATTATATGAAAGTTTGATTGGAAGTATCATATACTTAACAGCTTCAAGGCCTGATTTAATGTATGCCACTAGTTTGCTTTCAAGATTTACGCAAAGTCCCAACGACATTCAGTTTGCTGCTGTGAAAAGAGTGCTTAGGTACTTAAAAGGTACTGTACAACTTGGAATATGGTTTAGACCGGTTGAAGAAAGTGCTTTGCTTGGCTCTGTTGATAGTGATTGGGCCGGGCATAGTGACGATATGAAGAGCACTACTGGCTATGCTTTTTCGTTGGGTTCTGGTGTGTTTGCTTGGTATTCAAAGAGGCAAGAAATAGTGGCGCAATTCACTGCAGAGGCAGAGTTTGTAGTAGCATCTACAACAACAAATCAAGCTATTTGGTTGAGGAAAATTTTGAAGGATCTTGGAATGGAATCGCAAGTTGCAACTAAGATCAAGTGTGATAACACTTCATCAATTGCAATTGCGGAAAATCCAATCCAGCATAGTAAAACAAAGCACATCCTTTGTCAAGTTTCAGGCCATTAGAGAAGCTTAGAAAAAAAAGGAAATCAAGCTTGTCCATTGTTGTTCGGAGGATCAACTCACTGATATATTTACTGAAGCTCTTCCCAAATTCAAATTTGAAACTCTTCGTGAACAACTTGGAGTTACCAGCAAACATCTCAAGGAGGAGTGTTGAAGTATTGGGTTATTTGTTGTTATCGTTTCTTTTTTAGTTTAGTATTTTTATTTCTGAAATTCAGTCATTTAGTCGAGATAGAATAGGAGTTTATTAGTACCCTAGTTGAAATAGAATATGAGTCATTTATCTATTTATTTTCTAAGACGTGAATGAACTATACAAGCTGAATAATTTTTGGCCATCGTCTCTTTTCTTCTTCTCTGTAGTCTGCAGAATATGGGGCATGTTGCTCCATCTTTATACAAAATCAATTTTCAACCCATGCTTATGGACTTCAATTTTCAACCCATGCTTATTTTTTATGTTTGGGCTCCTTTTAACTCGTGCATATACTTTTAACACATAAGCTCCACTTTTAATCTGTGCTCACTTTCAATGCACAAGACTCCACTTTCAATCCTGTTTACTTATAACACAATGCTCCAATAATATCAACCCATGCTTTTATTTTTAATGCATATGGCTCCAACTTTTAACCCATGTTAACTTTTAATCATGGTAAGCAGTAGTGATATAAGAAAATCGTGTGGAGAAGGAGGTTCAAGATTATTTTGTCAGAAAATCAAGCCAAAAAAAAGGAGATTTGTTAGGTTTTTTGCTCTGATTTTCTTACCAAATTTAAGTGTTACTTTTCTTAGAAAGGCAATAGAAGTAATACTATAAATACTTTTACTTTTTCTGAAAGAAAAATATAATTTTTTTCATATTTGGCTAACCTCTTTCTTGAGGTAATGTTTTTGACCTCTATAAATAGTATACCCCCTTCTCATACAACACCACAATGGAATCCACAATGTAGTCGTTTCAGAGTCTTGTTTAGGGGGAGATTTTCTCCCAACAATTTTTATGTTTTCTTTAATATCAGTTATCTTTTGTAGGCCAATTGACCTCATTATATCAATAATATTATGTTTTAATATACTTTTATTTGTTATCTGAATAATCACTGTCTTGGTTTGCAAACTTTAAGCTTCCGCATGACGCCCTCTCGATTTCAAACCCAACACTTCTCTTATATTTCTCACATTCCTCGTACTCAATCATCTGAAGGCGTGTAATGGCATGCAATTTGAATTCTCTTCCCATGAACAATCATACGATCATAGCTCCTAGGAACGGTCGTGGGATACCCTCGTTTGCTTGACACTTTCGTAACACTTCTCTAATTCAACCCACGACAGCCGTAGTACGACCATGGTCAGATCCCACGATCGTAGGGTGGCTCGTCTGATGTCATTAAGTTCAAAAATCTGCACTTTCCACCTGTTTGACCTGCAAATACCATACACCCACATCATATCCACATAAAAATACTTTTGTTCTTGCAAGTTTCCATAGTTTTAAGCGTCGAAAGTGCCGTAATTCCACGACACATCAGTGATCGTCTGAGAGGGAGAAAAGAAGGAGGTTTCCAGTGGCGGACCGGAGAAAGGTAAGCTTTTCCCTCCTAGGAGGGAGGAGAGAACAATCCCGAGAAACATGGCTGAGAGAATAGGAAGCTCTCACATAAGCTTCAAGAGAGGGAAGAAGAAAGGAAAGACAATCAGTGAAGGTGATCGTTTAAAATAAAACGGGCAGCCCAGTGATCGTCTGAGAGAGGGAGAAAAGGAGGAGGTTTCTGGTGGAGGAGACCAGAGAAAGGGAAGCTCTCCTTGCATGAAGGAATAGAGAGAACAATCCCAAGAAATGTGCCTGAGAGTATTTGAATTTTAAAAGCGCATAATCTTTTTTTATAGAGTCTTTTCGTTTTGATTTTTTCAAACGTAGAAAGCGTCTCTTGAAATGCAAGTGAAGGGCTTCAATACCCACATCATCTAGCACATATGAGATGATTTTCAAAGTCACGATGGAAGCTAAATGAGTCGATCCTCGTACTCTGAATCCCCGACCATTCTTAATGGGACAGATATTATTGGTCTATTCCGACAGAGAAAGAACCTAACTTCCTGCAATTCTTACCTCCACCTTTCTCGACATAACTAGTACATTCCAAAATCACCGTTACCAGGACATCTTTTCCTTTGGCCAAAATATGTTATTATCATGTTATAAATGCGGTACCATAGTTCTTACTGTCTCAGAATATTTTTGCAGTGTGTTAATAAAAAATGAACTGTTCGTTAATTGAAATAAGACCTTCATTTATCTCTTTCAGTGATATTGGTTTTAAGCTACTCTTTTGTCTTTTCTTTTTAGTGGTTTTGTTTCCTTCAATTCCATTGTAATTTACCGTGTAATTTAAATTTGTATTAACTTGTTTCTATCCTGGTTTAATTTATCCTGGTTTTATTTAATAGGTACACTAGAAAACTTGTTGGAGTGTGTTGAGCAAGTTGAGGAGGAGCGAATTAGGAAGGTAATTCCTGCTGATTTACGATTGTGCTCTATTTTGCTTCTCTTGGCAGTGACTCGTCACATGAGATTCACCATTTCCAGCTATCTTTTCTTTAGTTTGTACATTCAAATTGCCTCCTCCAGACATTGCAGCATGGGTATTTTTTAATATGGGGGCCCAATATCGGGTAATAAGAGTTGGGATGAGTTCTGCTCTGATACCATGTAAAGAAATGCTTCTGATGGATCAAACCTGAAGTAGGCCATAGCGAGTATCAAATCTTATGGACCAAAGCTATCTTTGAAAATGTTAAGAATATGGAAGTTATATATTTGTCTGTCTTCTCCTTCTAAAACAACTCTACTGTTGTATCGCTCTCTGTGATCAAATAAGTTGTAATTTCATTTAAAATGTATCCAGCATATGCTGCAAATTTACATTCAAAAGGATAAACAGAAAAGAGGCTGCTCCTGAACAGCGATCCTCCTATATGCCTTATAAAGAGCTAACAAAGTCAAAAAGCTGGTCAGATTTTCTTCTGTAGATGTTACTCCAGAAAAATGTTTGTAGGATGACTTTACTTCAAAACATGAATAGAAGTGATTGCTTCGAAGCATCTGCTATTCCGTTCTACCCATAGTCACCAAAAAATAGATGCGACCTATGTTTGTCACAGACTTAGGCCCAACTCCTAGTATGTAGTTTGAAAACAAGCAGTTCTGCATCCTAGGATCTCAGCCTGCTCACCAAACTATTGGCAACATTATTAATTGTTGCATCTCTCTCTGCCAAATAGCATCTTTTTGGAATTTGAGTCACTTCCCTTTGTATATGGATCATAGCATGTGCATGTCGGTGTTGGTTTTGTATTTAACAGTTCGCCAAATTATAGGATGTGAATAACCTGAAGCTGGCTATACCGAGTAGAAACAGTCAATCTTTTGGAGTAGAACCCGTCTTTGAAAATGATAATAACGTGGTAGTCATATGTTTGTCTCTCTTCCCCCTCCAAAACAATTCTGTTGTGGCATCTCTATTGCAGCAATTTTCAACTGATCTTTGAATAGAGCAACTGAAGTATGCAACTGTCTTACATCTGAACACTTTCAGTTGAGTCTTAGAAAGGGTTTGATAGATTTTCCTTTTGTAGGACCTGTCAGATTAAAAGTAAACCAAATTAAAATGAGACTATACTTTATTAGGTAATCTATTACTTAAAATATATTTTCCTTCTTAGTTTTGTTAGAGGCTTGTTTGTAAATCTAGTGATAGCATCCAGGCTAGTCCACTTGCATTAAGATTGAAAAGCTTTAATGTGAATCAAGAAGATGTTTATGATGGAAGAAGAGCCCATGAATGAGTCCAAGAATTATGGAGAAGCATGGGCTACGTGCTACACATATTTCATGATTCAAGTCCAAGTCCAAACGCAGATGATTGGACCCATATGGGTTTTGATTAAAATCGGAAACTTTTTCTTTCCTAGTTTAAAGTTTCCTAGTTTAAAAGTTACCTAGTTTAAAGTTTCCTAGTTTAAAAGTTCCGTAGTATAAAGTTTCCTAATTTATTTATTTCCATAAAAGTAGAATTCAAATCCCATGTTATTTGGGATAAGTTTTTTCTGTGTATATAGGGATGAATTTTGTTAGTTTCAATCAGACAATATTATTATTAATTGAGAGTTTCTCTTATTTACACCTTTGTGTGTGGCTACTTGGGATTTATCTTGCAATTTTATAAGAACTATTCTTTAGGAGTTAAAGATTAATTCTTAACTTGATATCTTTAGTTTCTATTAATGTTAATTAAGGAAGGTGATTTGTCTTATGTTGTCTTTAATTTCTTCGAAATAGGGGTGTAGATCACCTTTGGATCTAAGTTCTTGAATTGACTCTACTAGTATCATAATTAGTCTTAATCCACTACTTTTAAATACTAAGATCAATTAGGATTCTTACCACTTATCTCGAAATTGGGGATTTATTCTCAAATTTTATCTATCTTTAATTTCTTGTCTTTAATCTTAGGGTTCTTGCTTCCGCATTGTTTTCTTGTTTATTAACGTAATCTGATTCTTATCAAGTGGTATCAGAGCCAGGTTCTATCAAAGTTCCATTCTTGATAATTCTTGAGAGTTTCGTAGCCCCCTAAAAAAAATCTCTTTATTTTTTTCCCTTTTAGTAGATTAAAAAAAAGGGGTTACTCGCAAATCAAGAAATTTTAAATTTATTGTGTTTCTTGTTTTCCGACATCAAGAAGGAAAATCAAGAAGAGAGCAAAATTTAGTTTTTTTTTTTTTAAATTGGTCTTTTTTCTTGTCTCACCAAACCCAATCAATCTGGGAGTTGGTAATTTCTTTTTTTCTCCACATCTTACTTCTAAAGGGATTACTACTAGTAGGGTTAATACATAAATTCTAAAGGAATCAACCAAAGATTGTAATTTGAGTGGAAAAAGGCAAGAGGGGTGAGATAAAAAAAAAGTCAAATTGAGAGATTTTTTTTCTTCGACTTTTGGAGATGTCTCAAAAGGATATTGATGCTGGGACTCAAAACAACGACATTGACGAGATACTTAGAAGAATTTCTGCTCGACTAGATGCATTAGAGGTCACCCAAAATCTACCTAATCAGGTGAATATAACTGATTTGAGGAGAAATATTTTTCATACAAGGTGTGGATAAAAGATAATATTTGCTGTATGATTATTGATTTTGAGAGTGGTGCTAATGTGATAAGTTCATACGTGGTGGAGAAGTTGGAACTTTTATGCATCAAACACAATGATTTTGGTGAACTTAAGGTGACTAAGCAATGCATGATTTCTTTTTTCATTGGGAGGTATTCCAATAATGTCCTTTGTGATGTAATTCCAATGCAAAATTGTCATATCATGCTTGGGCGTCCATGACAGTTTGACGGAAACGCAATTTATGACAGGGGAAAGAATATAGTTTCTTTTGAACTAAACAAAAAGAAAATATAAACTTGTACCTTTAACTCCATCCTAAGTTTATGAAGATCATAAACGTGTGAAAGAAGCAATGAAAAATTTTGAGAGAAAAAATAATGGGAAGAGTAAGGGAGTGCATGTTGATATTCCAAGAGAGGAAAGAAAAAAGGTTGTGTTGTGTGAAGAGAATGGAATATCAAGTGAGGTTGAGAGAAAAGAAAAGTGATACATACCAACCAACACAACACTAGATAACAAGATGAACAACAACACTAAAGAAGCAAACACAAGCCGATTACAAGACAACAGGAACAACACCAACGATTTGCAATAAAGAAAAGGATAGATAGTGAGACATATACTATTACAAGCTTTAGGAACTAAAGTGTGTTTCAAACAGTAGAACCCCTAAACCCACAATAACAACACTACACTCTTACGAAGACCTCAAGGGAACCGGAATCCCCAAGCAACCCTCGTTTCTAAATGGGTAACCAACACAACGATTTCACGTTGCCACAAGTGAATCCACACTTGCACAAGTGATTCCAAACTTGTTAAGACACTCTTAAGAGTATTCTCAAAATATTCATCCAAGTTTTTGAAAAATAAACTAAGAGGAGCTATTTAAAGTCTTGTCCTAAACTTATTACATAATAAAAGACCAAAAGGCCCTTAATGAGGCTTTACAAAAGGGGTGGCCTTAGAGTGTATACATGGGGCGGCTTTGGAGTATTTGAAGTCTTTCTTCACACTTCAATGGTTGTTCTCTTGGTTAGGTATCGAAGGCAAGCCCCAAGCTTGAGTCGTTAGCCTCCCACGGTGTCATCAAAAGCTTTGATGCCCCCTTGACTCGTATCATCCTCCCCTTCTTGAAAAGGATTTGACCTCAAATTCGAACCTTGCAAAATCAAAGGAAGGACAAACATGCACAAACTCCTCATGGCAGAGGGTTAGGGTTAGTACAAACAATCATAGCATCATGCCAAGGCTGCACATACTTCACATAGAGCCAGCTGTGAAAATCATAAAGAATTTCCCTTTAGTGAGTTCCATTAACAACATAACCAAGCAAATTATAACAAGTTGGAACAACTAAGGGTGGAAGCAACGAGTCTTTAAGGAGGAACAACCTTCCAAGAAAGAATCAACTAGTCTATCCAAATAAGTGTGACAAGAAGCAATGAACAAGAGTTGTTTATCAAGTGGAAACCATAAACTCTTCTTGGAACAACAAATGAACTTGCCATCCGGAATAGGGAAGCCACATATTTTATGCACATTCAAGACATTCCGAGAGGCATCAATACCGTCTAGGTAGGACTTTAAAGCAAATGTCTTTATAGCATTGTCTACTCTAGGGTAAATGTCATCATGATACCAAGACACAAGACAAATCATGTAACTGTCACGACCCAACTTTTCAGGTCATGATGGCGCCTACCATAACCCACCAGTAGGCAAGCCAACCTGTAGTCCGGAACGGCTAGTAACGGAGTACTTAATAACATAAGAAAAAGAATGCGGAATATATGAGATAAAGATCAATATATAAATGAATCCCAAAACCTGGTGATATCAGTACAAGAGCTTCTAAACATAATAAGAGTACAAAAGTGATATATCAAGGAGAAATACACTGATTCAACTTACCTCTGAATACAACTTAGAGGCTAGTCTAATACATAAGAGAGAGATAAGTAATACTCCGAACGTCAAGAGCTCACTCTAAGTCTCCGAATCAGGGCTACTCCACACGATGCACACATCAACGGCGATAACTCGTAGTATGATCTGCAGGCTGCAGAGGTGTAGTATGAGTACCAAACGAATGGTACTCAGTAGGCAACTGCCAACTGAGCTCCAAAGATAAGGTAGATATATACAACATATAAACAGAATGGAAACTACAACCAAGAGTCGATAAATCATGTAATAAGTCAATGAGAATAACAAGGGACAACTATCCTCTTCATGTCCAAGAGTCTAACATAATAAGACTAAGGAAGTATCAAGGTGAACTATCTTATTCCAGCTACATTCAATATATGCCAAAGCTATACCGTATATCCCAGGTCAATATATAGATAAAGAGCAAAAGAAAGATATATTGTAATATACAAGGCGAAGGAACGACTATACAATATGAACAACGAAGAAAGGGATATCCGATGACTTCATATAGCCATATATATATATATATATATATATATATATATATATATATATATATATAATACATATAAACAGGAGGTCATCTCAAACATAACCTAGATCGTCATGTTCTCATTTTAAGACCTCCTTATAAGACTATCAGGATTCAATACCAATATACTCAAGATTTCTAATCCATATGGCTAGACATAGAATAATCGTGCATAGTAATGTAATCATAAGATAGCAAAGGTTGAAGACATACCTCAATCCCAATACCGGATCCATGACCAATCTGTCATAAGCTAGCCATAATAATGATTATAACCATGATAATAACAATATCAATAGCATCGTAAATAACCGGCTACTTCGGACAACCAAATACATAGCCGAGCCTATGCGTACCCCCACCGCCCCAGACTCGGAAGGTTCAATCAATATATACTAACACAAGGCATATTCTTCACCCATATCTATGCAATCGTTCCATACCAGCTGATAGACATAGGTGCATACTGGTGATTGGCGATGCGCATGCAGGAATGAATGCAAAATATACCATTAATATCACAATGCATCATAACTGTCCTCATCAGGACCATCATCATCGTCATCAATCTCCTGCCTCACCGGGAATCAATATCATCTCAATAGTATCCTCCGGACTCGAATCGGGTATCAATATTATCACAATATCCTCCGGCCTTGCCGGGTATCAATATCATCTCAATAGTATCCTCCGGACTCGAACCGGGGTATCAATATCATCATAGTATCTTCCGGCCTTACGGGTATCAATATCATCTCAATAGTATCCTCTGGACTTGAACCGGGTATCAATATCATCATAATATCCTCCAGCCTTGCCGAGTATCAATGTATCATCATAACTCTCGACACATAAATATAGGCATATGATAGGTGCATAGATGCAAGCTGATATACTCATAACCGTAAAGATATCTATCTTATCAATACATCCCAATTACTCGTTATTAGCTAACCAACATTTCTTATTATTAAACCGCTAGTTCGCTAGTCATCACATAACCTCTAATTATTATCCTAAACATTATCCTTCACATAATCCTTCTTCACGGGATAACAACTAACCACTATTCATTTAATAGACAACATCTAACATCTAGTCTAGGTTCATCATTAGACCAAAATCGTCATTTATCGACCATTCATTATTATCATCTATTCATCCTATTTTGTTAATCAGTACTAGACAACACATTACTACTTGTCGCCTAACCATCTTTGATTAAATGACATCATTCATTAACTGACCATCATTAGCTACCATGTTCCAACTAAGCAAAATTCATTAACTAATACATTAGTTTCCTAGCCATCAAGTGCAATAGTTAGCTAATAGACAACTAGTTACCACATAGCTTAACCATCTAACAAGAAGAAAAATCATAAGATCATATTTCGGCTATAATCACATCATTTATAATGATAAATAATCATGAACGTACCAAACCTATGCATGCCATCAACAATATTCAATCAATGGAATAATAAGCATCATACCGCATCTTTCTCCATCCCATACCGGAGAGATGTGTATACAAACATATTCATATTTATATTCATAAATCGCAATCACATCATTTACAATGATAAACACTTCTTGGATATTTAATCAGTACCATAACACAACCCTTGGCCCATTAATTTATCTGGAATAATCACAACATCATAATCATGGTCGTAGGCCCATATACATATTCGGAACTCATATCAATAATCATATTTATAAACCATAGCATATCTATAATTATCTCACATTTAGGAGGCATCTCACATCTAGGAGGCATAATATCAACAAGCATATCGCCTCTATTAGACATCTCATATCTATAGGTTATGCATCATGACCAAGAGGAAAATCGTCTCTGTAAGCTCAATAATCATAACTAAGGGTGTGTTTGGTATGATGAAAAATATTTTCCGTGGAAAATGTTTTCTTGGAAAATGTTTTATGAAAAATAAGTTGGTTTTCTACTTATTTTCTCATGTTTGGTTGGTGAGTGGGAAATATTTTTTGAAAAATATTTTATGGTGTTTGGTTGGTAAGTAGAGACTATTTTTTAGAAAAATATTTTCTAGTGTTTGATTGGAGAGTGAAAAAATATTTTTTTAGAAAATACTACTAACTGTTAACTAGTATATCAGTGCCTCTAGCAACTCAACAATTTGTAAGAACTAATTTAAGCATAACAAATAATATCAATATCGAATACTAAAATATTACAATCACTAAATTTAAGCAACTATTAATTAGCAAATATAGAAGATAATTTTCAATATTTTGTCAGGACAATCTCAAGATACTACAATCAATAGAAATATAACGGAACGACAAGTTTATTCAACCTCGTGAAACAAGTTACATTGATGACAAAATGAAATATGCAATTAGCAAAACATAGGTAAGTTTTCCTCAATGCATATGAAAATAACAATACATTCAACGAACATTGGAAATGGAAAAAATTTGGGCTTCACTATTTTTTATTTCAAGCAGTGAAAAATTGAAGCAAAGCACAGTGAAAAATATTTTCGAGTAATGTAAATTTTTGAGAAATATGAATTTTTTGAGTCATTTGAATATGAGTGTTATTGGGGTGGGGAAGAGGAGTGAGGGTGAAGTCATAAGTCACATTTGTCATTTTTTGAAAAATGACTTTCCTTTACCCATGAGGGAAGTCATTTTCCCTCAATTTGAGGAAAATGAGTTGTTGTGGAAAATATTTTCCAAACATTTTATTGCAACCAAATAAGGAAAAATAGGAAAATATTTTCCAGAAAACATTTTCCATCATACCAAACGCACCCTAAGAGGAAAATCATCTCTGTGGGCCAAATATCATAACTAAGAGGAAAATGCATCTCTATAGGCAAAATATCAGAATTAAGAGAAAAATGCATCTCTATGGGCTAAATATCATAATTCAGAGAATGCATCTCTATGGCCAAAATATCAGAATTAAGAGGAAAATGCATCTCTATGGGCCAAATATCATAATAAAGAGAAAAATGGATCTCTATGGACAAAATATCATAATTAAGAGGAAAATGCATCTCTATGGGCAAAATATCATAATTAAGAGAAAAATGCATCTCTATGGGCCAAATATCATAATAAAGAAGAAAATGCATCTCTATAGGAAAAATATCATAATTAAGAAGAAAATGCATCTCTATGGGCCAAATATCATAATAAAGAGGAAAATGCATCTCTATGGGTCACTAATCATAATCCGACGAAAATCATCACAATTTATCAATTCACCAAGTAATTCTCATAAATAAGGCTCATTAGTCTCAACTAGGTCTACTATCCACAACTAAGCCCACAAGGCGTAACACAAATCTTGGCCTAAGTGGGCCAGATGATCTCATTTCTAATCCATAATTTTTATAATTAGGCATACTATGCTCCAAACTAGGCTAAGGTATCTAGTTCATCCTCTAGATGTCAAGCAAGCCATATTAACGCCTAAGATAGTAACTTCGACTAGAAACAAGGGTGCTCAAGTCAACTCTTACCAAATTTACGGTTCCAAAACTATCACACTAGCCCAATAAGGCTAAATATACAAATCATGCTTCAAATGCTAAAAACATATTCCGTGCATAACATTATATCATATCCATACTACAAATTTACCCAAACTAGGGAGAAGACAATAGCATTCTACAAGGGTATTAAGTAATTCAACCTACGGGTCAAAACCCCCATCTAATCCCCAAACTTATATGTATAATCAATACTAAGTCATTCTATCCAATATCAATCTTAACATTCACATTCACACGCAATATATATCATACATCATCCATGAAGAAGAGTAGACAGAAGCCTGCCTTAAGGCTAAACCGCAAAATCACACTTCAAGCACCACATGCTCGTCTTCACTTCACAATCCCCAAAATGCTATCACACTATCAAAAATGTAATCTACTCATCAATACGAGTCTAACGATACCCATATTGCACTATTGTGCTTCGGGTCTAAAAATGACACCAAAAACCCCAAGTGGGTCCTACATACGAAAATCGCGTTTCCGAGGTCAACCCAATCTCATCTACCACCAAGGAAGCATAACCCTCAATTGATGGGTGCAAACAAATGAAATTTGGGGCTAAATCAAGACCGAAGCTAAATTGGGGTTTTGGGTCAAGAACAATGAAATTCACTAATAAAGTGATGAAATCTTACCTTAATCCGGATGATAATCATGATAAAAGATGTTTACCAAGCTCCCTAGACATCCACAAGACTCAATTTCGAGTTATCATACCTATTTAAGGTTTTAGGTTCTCAAATGTGAAAGAAAATCCCCAAAATTGCGACCTTGGATCTATTTATAGACCCCTTCGGCGAACAGACGCGGTACCCTGTGACAGCAAAGTCAAAAACTTGTTTTTGACCCTCGGAACTCATCCGGAACCCAATATATATGATCCAATAGTGAAATTTGAGTGTAAACCACAATTCAAATCCATTGGAATCATCAAAACTTCCATACAAGGTCGTTTAGGCAAAAAGTGGGGTTCACATATGAGCTCGGGTGCATTGGGACCCGAGCCAAAGGTCTACCTAGACTAAAATTGATATTTCCGGTATGCTGGCGCAGTCAAAATTTTCATCCGAGATCGTTTCGCTAAAGTTTTTAATCGGTGGCCATTTGGAACCAACGAAGACTTCTAAACGGGGAATTGACTCTAAAAACCAAACGAACTGCCCGGTAATCGAACCCTCAGTCCCAGTAAGTCATAAATGACTTGGGGCAGCTATGGAGAAGCTCAAACGGTGAAGATAAGCATAAATATGGAATATGACCTGAAGGGTCATTACAGTAACCACCATACTTCAAATGATCAAGGGGATCAAATGGGTAGAGTGTCCATGGATATGGGTGGGTTTAGGAAGCACTTCTTTCCCCACGATTACCACCAAGACAATCATTTACACCCTCTATACTAGCATGATCATCAACAAAGGCAATTAGAGGGTCACTCCGATTCCTTTGACCAACATTTTCAACATCACCATTCATGAGGCCCTTTAAACACTTCACAAACATCCCCAAGTGGTGGGATATGTTCACACACAAGTTGGTCCACATTATCTCCACAAGACAATGTACTATCACTTATCTCAATGGTTTCAACACTAGGTGGACACAAATTGCCCTTACTAGAAGAGTCAATTTTGTCATCATAAGGATCAACTAGTGTTTCCACGCTTTCAAGTTGTACATTATCATCATGAAGTAAGGAGACATTAGGCTCACTTAAAGATAAACTATCTTTCACACTTAGTTGGCTACTAGCCTCATTTACTAGAGTGCAAGAGTTAGTTTGATTACCTTGTAGCTCATTTGAAGCATGTCCACTCAAGGAAGCTTTACAATTTGGTGGATTGGAAAGGGTAAACTTAGGGAAGTCTTGACGATTTATCATGTTATCCAATCGGCTATTCATAGCATCAAGCTTCTCCATGATGGCAACTAACATAGCATTGGTTAGTTGTTCTCCAAGGTGTGAGTTGTTTCACCTTCTTGAGCCATTGTAGCAATTAAGAAATGCTAAACCAAATAAAACAGCAAACAAGTTAATGTTAGAAAGAAAACAACCTCATAAACTCTCAAGCTCACATCTTTGCAAAGTCACTCAATTGGCGTCGCAAGTGTTGGTATCTCATTTATACTCCAATGAGATTACATGGTACCAATTGTGGCTCGAGGTCGGAGTGAACTCTTGTTTGAAAGACTCAAATAAACAAAATTACGTAAGAACATGAATCAAGAAACTACAACGAATCAAAAATGATAAAAGCACACAAAGAAAGGTAATACGAAAGAAACAGACTCAAACAACTAACCCACAACTAAGTAGAAGATTACTAGTTGCTAATTAGTACTAAAATCAATAAATGAAGCTAAAGGAACAAGAAAAGAAACTAATAAATTTGAAATTTTGAGCTTAGGTCGTTTTTGGAGGGTGATGACGTGGCAGCCTTGGATTGGTTGTTGAAAATTGTTGAAAAGTTGAAAAAATTTCTTGTCTTCAATTTGTTTTGATCAATATTCAATTGGAAGGGTGGATTTTCGGTTTTGGGAGGGAAACAAGACTTGGAGGCTTTTCAATGTTCAAAAAGACTTACTTTTCTTTACACCTTTTTGGCAAAACACCTTTTGAAAGTCTTTGTTCCCCTTTTCTCTTTGGTAAGTCTTGGGAAGACCCCTTTCTCCCTTTTGGTAATAAGACTTTTTGAAAGTTTTTGGTCCCCTTTATTCTTTTGTAATAGTCTTGGAATATGTTTCAAGACTAACAAGACCACACCTTCTCTCTTCTTTGTTTTTAGATCAAAACCACCACTATTGAAGACTCTTCTTCAACAAGACATGAAGATAGTGAAGAACACCAAGAACACCACTTTTGAAATTTGAAGTTCTAGGTGTACGTTGGTCCCTCAAACATCAACAACACATGTTCAAGCTGAAATCTTCAACAACAAACATCAACAACACGTTTTTCAAGCCACCAATCCTCAACAACTAAGAACAACAACACGTTTTTCAAGCTCAAGATTTAGATCTAGACTCAAATAGTGTTAGTGGAGAAGAACCTAACACTAGAAACAATCAAGACACACAAAAGACTCCTAGATCTAAGTTCAAACTTTTGGCCAAGGAACAAAAACAAGAACAACAATTTCGGTCAAGACACAAAACATGAACAACTATTTTTGGTGAGATTTTCGGATTTGGACACTTTTTTTTTTTTCGATTTTCTAGGCAACAATCCCAAGAGTGATTGTGTTGGAACAAAATCAAGCCTTGCTCTTGACACCAAATGACACAAACTAGACAACACAACATAACAAGATGAACAACAACACTAAAGGAGCAAACACAAGCCGATTACAAGACAACAAGAACAACACTAACGATTTGCAATATAGAAAAGGATAGATAATGAGACATACACTATAACAAACTTTAGGAACTAAAGTGTGTTTCAAACACTAGAACCCCTAAGACCCACAATAACAACACCACACTCTTACGAAGACCTCAAGGGAACCAAAATCCCCAAGCAACCCTCAACCCTCATTTCTAAACGGGTAACCAACACAACGATTCCACGTTGCCACAAGTGAATCCACACTTGTAAGAGTATTCTCAAAATATTCATCCAAGTTTTTGAAAAATGAACTAAGAGGAGCTATCTTGTCCTAAACTTATTACATAATAAAAGACCAAAAGGCCCTTAATGAGGCTTTACAAAAGGGGCGACCTTGGAATGTATACATGGGGCGTCTTTGGAGTGTTTTAAGTCTTTCTTGACACTTCAATGCTTGTTCTCTTGGTTAGGCATCGAAGGCAAGCCCCAAGCTTGAGTCTTATGCATTGGCCTCCTATGGTGTCATCGAAAGCTATGATGCCCTCTTGACTTGTATCAAAAAGAGAGATGATCATGAGAGTAAAAACGAGAGGGATGATCGTGAGGTAGAGAGAGAAAAACGAGAATTTGAATAAAGTTATTTCTTATTCTAACTCTAACATTCCTACTTCTTCTTTTAGTTGTTTTGACTCTTTTTCAGATACTCATGGGAAAATTTGCATAAAAAATCATCATTGAATAAACTTATTCCTAAGGTGGTCCAAACTAAATATCCCATCGAGCAAACTTATTCCTAAGGTGGTCCAAACTAAATATCCCATTGAGCAAGTGCATGTTGATGAGAAGTATAAAGGTAAAAAGAATTGTTTTGGATCTGTTCAAGATAAGACTCGTCACAAAAAGATCAAAAATACAGTTGTGAATCTAATGCTCATGCAAAAGGAACAAGGTGGTGTTATTTTGTCATATAAGACCAAATACAGTGTGTATGATTGGTTTATTCACAATCGTGGGATTCCTAGAACACCTAAGGTTTTCTGGAGGTGATGAACTACACTCTTAATTCTTACACTGATGTGAATAGGTTTTACGTGGAAAAATCTTTGGGAAGTGTAATCAAGGATGCTTGGCTAAATCATAAAAGTGTTCAATTTGATGCATATTCTATTGATCTTATGTCGTCTTTGGCAAGCCCTTTAGAGCACTTTATTGATAAGAGTTAAATTGGAGAGGCACATATCATCTCCCATGTCATCCATACATTAATTTTGTTGTGCTCATACCAGGAAGAGAATTTTCTATTGAGATGATGATGTCCACATGCTTTATAAAAGTGTATTTATACATGCAAGGATTTATTGGGTTAAGTAGACACATGGTCACTATCTTGTTTTGTTCCTACCATTGTTGTTTTCAAGTAATGGATGTTGTTCACTATTGTAAGTCTTCTTGATTTTGCGAGATTCAAATTCGAGGATGAATTATTTTCAATGATAGGGGAATGATAGGGTCCTGCATCCAGACTGGTCCACTTGCATTAAAATTGACGGGCTTTAATGTGAATCAAGCAGATGCTTATGATGGAAGAAGAGCCCAAGAATGAGTCCAAGAATTTTGGAGAAGCATGGGCTACAAGCTACACATATTTCATGATTCAAGTCCAAGTCCAAACGTAGATGATTGGGCCCATATGGGTTTTGATTAAAATCGGAAACTTTTGCTTTCTTAGTTTAAAGTTTCCTAGTTTAAAAGTTACCTAGTTTAAAGTTTCCTAGTTTAAAAGTTTCATAGTTTAAAGTTTCCTAGATTTATTTATTTCCATAAAAAGTTTCCTGTATATAGAGATGTATTTTGTTATTTTCAATCAGACAATATTATTATTAATTGAGAGTTTCTCTTATTTACACCTTTGTGTGTGGCTACTTGAGATTTATCTTGCAATCCTATAAGAACGATTCTTTAGGAGGTAAGATTAATTCTTAACTTGATATCTTTGGTTTCTGTTAAAGTTAATTAAAGAAGGTGATTAGTCTTATACTGATTGTTGTCTTTAATTTCTTCGAAATAGGGGTATAGATCACCTTTGGATCTCAGTTCTTTAATTGACTCTGTTAGTATCATAATTAGTCTTAATCCACTAATTTTGAATACTAAGATCAATTAGGGTTCTTAGCACTTATCTCGAAATTAGGGATTTATTCTCAAATTACATCTATCTTTAATTTCTTGTCTTTAATCGTAGGGTTTTTGCTTACGCATTATTTTCTTGTTTATTAACGTTACCTGATTCTTATCATCTAGTCTTAGAGAAATCCTAAATTGCCTTACGAGTCAAATTATTCAATATTGGAGTAACATAAGACTGAATAGCTTGAAGATAACAAGGACCGCCAACTCTAAAACAACGTCCACTATGATTCCTGCCACAATTAGAACATTTCGAACGCTGCCCGGACTGAAAGAAACCGCTACCATTCCTTTGTGTCTGCTGCTGTCGTCCCCGTCTAGCTGGATAACTATTCCTTGTAAATTGGCCCACTGACTCTGTCTGCATAGGCCTAGATTGTCCCCAATGAAAACCACTCTTGCTCCCAGACGGAGCACCACTACACCCACCTGAGTTACGTGCTTTCTTGTTTTCTCGATTAATTCTTTCCATCTCATAGTAGGACTCGGAACGGAGAGCAGTGTCAAACACCTCAGAATAGGATCCATTACGTACATCGCGTATCACTGGACCACGATAACGAGCCTCAAGTCCATCCACAAATCTTCTTACTTTCTCCCTTTTATCTGCAACTAGAGATAGAACTTACTTGGACAACTCAGTAAACTTAGCTTCGAACTCAGTGACTGTCATGGATCCCTGTCGTAACTTATTAAACTGGCATCTCATGTCATCTTGTTTGCTCAAGGGAATAAATCTGTCCAAGAACATAGCTGAAAACTCTGGCCAAGTGATTCGTGGTAGCCTTGCTTGTCTACCCCTCAAAACAGAAGTCCACCAAGCCTCGGGAGACCTTGAGAACAGAAAAGTAGTAAATTCTACACCACGAGTCTCCTTCAGTCCCAAAGTAGTCAGTATCTTCTCGCAGTGATCTAAAAACTTTTGAGGCTCAACAGAAGACGGTGTAGCATCAAACTCCGTTGGCTTAAGATCCATGAAATTCTTCAGATCCTTGGGTTGCCCTATAGCTGCAATCGAATGATCAACTGGTAGATGTGCCTGAGAGGTTGTAACATTTAACTGAACTTGTGCTTGCGTCTGCGAAGTAGCTTGAGGAGCTGGAGTTCGACCCTGATTAGGCACCAATGCCTCAAGTACATTCAACATTCTTACCATTATGTCTGCTGGCAATGTAACAGTAGGTGTAGCAACTAGCACTGCAGCTGGAGTATCTCGATCAACCTGGTCCTACGCTTGCTGAGAAGCCACAACTTGGGGTTGGCCCCCATTCCCAACTCCAGACTGAGCACCGGTCTGCATCTTAGTTCGAGGCCTAGTTGGATGAGACCCAACTCGACCACCACCACGGGTAGGATCCTGTCCAGCACCACGTCCAGCAGGTGCATTAGATCGACTAGCAGAGGAAGAACCACGTCTTTTAACCATCTGCGAAACAATATTTAAAGGTTAGACTTAATTCAACTCAACGCACGAATAATGAATAAAAAAGGGAAACTTCCTAGATGTTCCATAGCCTCAAGTTCATAAGTGTGGGCGCCTACATACCCATGAACAAGAATCTACTAAACATTGCTCCATGACCCTGGACCTAAAACCTTGGCTCTGATACCAACTTTGTCACGTCCCAAAATAACCCCTAGGCGTGACTAGCTCCCGACAACACCACTTGCCGGGAGAATCAATTTTCTATACATTCACAATATCTAGAAACACTGAGATGAAAACATATACAACTCCACATACACGAAAAAATCATTAACGCAGGGTAGTTATTCAACAAGATACCGCATAGCGATTTATGAAAACGACAATAGTTTAGATAACAAATCTCTAGCGCAAGTCCCACACTAAGTTCACGGAGCATCTAAGCAGAGTTACATGAGTTCAACTTTTGGACATGCAAACCCAACGAACGGAAATATAGGCTAAAAATAACTAACGATGAGTGATAGCTTCACGAACAATGCGAAGGCTCACCTTAGCGACAGAATCCACACGAAAAGACAGTCAACCACGAGCCCCTCTCTCCGCAACCGTATCTGCAAGTATGCAAGTAAAGAGTGAGCTATATAAATATAACCCAGTAAGATCCTTGACCCGTTACTTTAATACCCCTAGAACAAGTGTTAGAAAATACAAGGCACAACAAAATACACATAGTATGTACATATTATCTCTCATAAGGTAATGTTAATAAGACCCAAAAGGAAGTTAAAAAATGCCACTCTATATCTCAACTCAATCTAGTCTTACGACTTGTCAAAAACGGTAGTGAAGGTGATCGGCCTAGCACCCCGACAAGTCCATGACAGCATATGTAATGCCCCAAAAAGTCTACTACGGCAGCATGTACAAGCTCCTAACATATTACGACAACATCTGTAATGCCCCTAACATATTACGACAACTATGTACGTCCCTAGAGACTATAACGGCAGCAAAGAAAATATATTCAAACGCCCCAACCTCACCTCCTATTTCACCTCTAAATAATTCTCAATACACATCACAAAATACATATCCACAGTTAGTCAAAGGCCATAAATTCTACTAAGTTCAGGCTTGTCCCAACACATGGACTGGGCAGAAAAATATAATTTTTATAAAGCAGATTTGAAAAGCAAGCATCAAAGCTTAAAGTCTCACTTACCTCGAATGCACAATTCAAGCACCACCTCCTAGTAAATCAAAATATGCTCCCGAAAACTCAAAGCACCTTAAACTACACCAAAAAAGGGGTTTAATATAGTCAGTACCCCATCAACAATCATCCCGCAAAATTCCAGAGGAAGGAAAATATCAAAGTCTATCGCTCAATCCAATTACTCAAATTATGTACTCCTACCATTAAAATGCAATTGCACCATCAGTAAGTTAACACAGAAATTTTTGGCAAGCAGTGAACTAATTGCCAAACTTGAATCTTGATATGCCATCTTTTTCAAGACGAACTGTTCTTGTGGTTCCAATTAAACTTACCAGCAGCCAAATTACAACTAACCAATCATTAACTAGAGTTGTGATCCATTTTCAATGAATACGACACCAAAACTGCCAAGAATTACGTGACTTTGTAGTATCTTTTAACATCCAACTTTTCTATATAATTCAACTACTTCACCAAGTCATTGATATTTCCCAAGTCACAATATTGATATGAATTATTCTAGTCCTTGCTCCAAATAGAATAAGGGTAGGAAGAAAGGAATATGTACTTTTTTTTTCCAGAATTCTATGCCAAAGAACTATAAACAAATTTCATACCTTATTGGTGAAAGATGCCTGCTAACGTAGCTTAGATACTCTCTGCTGATCTTTTTTTTTTTTTTTGTACGCTTTTTTGCTTTCTGTTTTCCCAAGGATAAAAGATCATATATATAGCCCTAGTACCGTGAAATTGAAAAAGTCTCTTGACTTGTCCCCTTTTAATTCCTTAATTAATATTAATTATCGGTTATAATTACCAATTAATCCTTCATTAAAAGGAAATAATAAGCTGGCTATTACACTCATTATGCTAAAAATTACTGCAGTAACTAAAGTAAATTTCAACAGATAATAAAAGCTTAAAAGCTTGTCAGGAAAATGGTAAATTTGTTTCATGCACGTCCAGAAATAACTTTTGCAGTAATCTTGGTGAGTGAATTCATGCATTAACTACGAAAGGAACTCTTTGATGGTGTGTGCAAACTGTGAGATACTTGTAAGGGGCTCGGGGAGAAGGCTAGTTATCTAAGATATGGACATCTATGAACTGAAGTGTATGCTGATGTCGATTTGGGATAACTAATATAGGATCCAATTCTAGATGCTGTAACCTTTGTCTGAGAAACTTTTGTGAAGTTGTAAAGTACTAAACAAAATATGGTTGCCAGATGCCCAGGAGTTGTGGAATGCTCATGTGATTTGTGAAATGTGAAGTAAATGATTCTTTGAAGTTTTGAAGATTTTTAATTTTCTCATCTTTAAGTATATTGTGATAATAAAACAACAATCTATATTGCGCATAATCTGGTTATTCACGATTGAGCAAAACATGCGGAAGCGGATAGGCACTTAATCAAGAAAAACTTGATAATGGGCTGTCTAGTATGCCATACATATCAACTGCCCATCAGATTACTAATCTACTTACAAAAGGACTACAAAAGAAGCAAATCGACAGTTTGATAAGCAAGCTGGCCATGGAACTATCCTCAAGCTGCTTTGGTGAAAGTGTTGGAGAATAGAAGATTCATCTAGGATATTACTAGTAACTAAATCAGTGGCCATTTTTTGTTTGAGAAATGTTAGGGAAGAATATTATTGAATTTTTGTTTCTACATTATTACACCGAGACCCTATTTATAGACACTACATTCCAATCCCTTTCCAAGTAGGACACTACATTAGAATCCTTTTTCAAGTAGGATTCTATTTACTGTTCCTATTCTTATTCATATTCTAACACTCCCCCTCAAGCTGGTGCATAAAAGTCATAAGTACCAAGCTTGTTACAGATATAGTTAATGCGAGAACCGGTGAGGGATTTGATGAAGATATCTGTAAGTTTATCACTCGACTCCACAAATTTTGTAACAATATTTCCCGAGTGTATTTTTTCTTTGGCAAATTGACAATCAATCTCAATATGCTTAGTCCTCTGATGATAAACTTGGGTAATCAGTGATGGGAATCTTTGCCCATCTCTTGACAAAGTGATGTTTGATTTTTTTTGATCTTCTCATTTAGGATTCAGACTTAATCATAGGACTAAACCAAAATCAGTAATACATGTTTGCAGAAGTTGTACTAATTCATCGAAATAATCGAAAGGGGTCCGAAAGATCTCACTGGAAAACTGACAAAGGTCATTGGATTAGGGTTCCGACAATTTAATCCAAAACAAAACTAATGGAAAGGATCGCAAGGATTGGGTGAACCTAGCAAAAAAAGAATTGCGGGAAAAACTAGCTGGAACAAGCCTGGAAGTGTCAGAACAGTACCGAAGCTGTTGGACTAGTAGATTTGACCGTTGAAAAATGGTCAAAATATGAGAAAAATTTATATGGGTAGGGTCGGAATGATGGAACAACTCTAATGAGAAAGAGAAATTATATGGGTAGGATCGGAATGATGGCACAACCTTACTAGAAAATAGAAATTATATAGGTAGGATCGAAATGATGGTACGACCCTACTAAAAAAGAGAAATTATATGGGTAGGGTCGGAATGACAACACGCTCTACAAAAAAATGAAATTATATGGTAGGAATGATGGAACGACCCTACACAAATTAGATCCGAGAAGTTACGAGAAAGACGCGCAGAACTACACAAATTAGAACTGATGAGTCACCGAAAAGACGCATGGTGCTTTGCAACTCAAATATGTGAAAGAAGTCTCGAAAGATGCATGGTACTACACAAATTAAATATTAGAAGTAGTCTGGAGAGATGCACGATGCTATGCAAATCAGATATGAGAAAGTAGTCACCGGAAAGATGCACGGTGCTACGCGAATTAGATATGAGAAAGTAGTCACCGGAAGGATGCACGGTGCTTCGCAAATTAGATATGAGAAGCCACCGGAAAGATGCACGATGGGCCAACTTTTGCTAACATGATAATTGGCTAGACAGGCAGTATATGGGTAATAGCCGGCAGCGGAAGCTCTTTGATTCTCTACCAAGATCGTAGAGGCTCTGTTACCATGTGAGAAATATAAGAAAATATTAGTGAATTGTTGTTCCTACATTATTACATTGAGACCCTATTTATAGACACTACATTCCAGTCCTTTTCAAGTAGGACCCTACATTAGAATCTTTTTCAACTAGAAATCTATATACTATTCCTATTCCTGCTCATATTCGAACAGTTTGCTGCTTGTATTATTCTGTACTGATTTACTCAAATCTTGTTATTGGGATAGCTCATTATAAGTTAGCTAGTTTGTTTAACTCCTAGTATTTTTCTCTTTCTCCTCCATCATAAGTAGTTATGTACCACATTCTTTGAGAAGAAGCAGCCAAAAATTCTCATAATTATTTCTTTCATAAAACTTATCATTAAAATTTACATTTATTTACTGACCTTGTAGTATGATATAATGACATCCTCAGGAAATAATATCTTATTTATCCTTGGGTTAGGATCTATAATAATACCTCTAACAATGTCATTTTGGCAATATGTTTTAAGTAGCTCCCTGGTTTCTTCTTGAAAAGGAACTCCTTTTAATCATGAGATCAATAAGAACAATCTTCAGCAATTCTTGCTTTCTTTTCTTTTAATCTCAAGATAAGCACATATTTGTATTCCTTCGTTGATTATTCTTGTTTATGCTAATGATTTCGTCATGGAATTATGCATATTCCTCCCGTCTCTGTATGATTCCTTCCACATTTTTGATTCTTCTAGTTTTGAAGAGTAGGTGAGTGATAAATAACTCCTAATTTGACTGGTTGATTTGCTTTCAGACATTGCTATCCAACGCTGAGCTGGCTAGATTAAGCAAGGATCTAGTATGTAGCTTTTTCCCTATAATATGTTGTTCTGACCTCAAAATTCATCCAGCTAACTACTTCTGTCAATTTTGCAGGCAATACTACGATGTAATCTTCCATCCTACATGGTTCCTTTTGCACCCGATGACTTGATATTTGAGAAACCAGAGGTGAGTCAATCTTAATGTTTGCTGCTCTTCCCCTAGAAATCTAAATTCTGCCTATGGGTGCAACTCAACAATTCACAGACCAAAATCCTTAGAACTATCTCCATGTTTGTTGATGTTTAGTAAGCTATTTTTTAGTTTTGACGAGAGTGCCAACATCGAACCATCCTAGTTTGCACTGCTTAGTGCTGGGTGGCAAATATTGAAGTGGTTTCCTAATTCCAAGAGTGAGGACAGGGGACTTCAGGGAGTTGAACTTATAAAATTCTTGCACCATATTACTAATACAAACGTAGTTATTAATTCTAAAGTATGTTGGCCTTCTACCCCATATTTGTTGTTAATCTTTTGAGCCGATTGTTGCTCCTTGGAAGAGTAAATACTTTACTTGTAATATGACTACACATTGCTCTACAATAAATGTTTCAAATCCTGGGGCGAATTTCTAGGCCAAATTACCGGGCACGTGAACACATGGTCTTTTCGTAAAACTATGTATTTTTTGTCAATATATTTTCTAAAATTGGTTTAGTATTATATGCTGGCGCCCATGCTACAAGAAGGCCAAATGGTGCACTTGGTTAAATATTGAGTTATTTACCTAGAGGACTAGGGGGATCAATTCCCATTGAATACATTTTTTCCTTCTTTTTTTGGTGTTGCACCTATGTTTTAGAAATTCTACATTCGCGTCTGCCCAATTCAGTAAATTTCGAGGTCCACATTGACAACAGCTAGAGCAGTTCATACATTTAAAAGCGCCTTGTCTATCCTTAGTGTTTGTTGTGAGTGTTTTGATTAGACGGATGCCTAAACCTTGTTTGGGCTACTTGTATTTTCCAAGATTGGCTCTATGTCCGATGACAGGTTTTTCCTACAAGTGTGTTGTATTGAAGCTTAAATTTATTTAGTTGGCGACAAGCACTATAAAATCAGTTCAGGAAAAAAAAGGACAGCCCGGGGCACTATATGAGCAGAGTCCAGAAAGGGCCAAACCACAAGAGTCTACTGTATGCAGTCTTACCTTGCATTTCTGCCAGAGATTGTTTCCATGACTTGAACCCTTGACCTCCTGGTTACATGGCAGCAAATTGTCAAAAAATTAAATTAGTGCTGATGCTTGGATGCAGGATGGCGGTGAGAAATTGACTAGCCTCTTAACGGCTATTAGTGCTTATGCGGAAGGATTTTCTGCAGATAACATAATTAGAAGAGCTTTGTATTTGTGGAAGAAACGTGAGAAGCAAACTGCAGATGCCATTCACCAAAAAGTTGTATCAGCCTGATAAGGGACTCCCGAGTCCTGAAAACCATGGTGATGTAAGGAGTTCCCAGTTCTCTCTATAGATCTTTTTGGTTTGTACATTATAATATATTGTGTTATTAAAGAGTAGTTTAGCAGTGTAGGTATAATTGCTTAACACTAAAGGGCATATCTGTAATTGTTTAAACCAGTTGGGAAAGACACGGTGAATGTGTAATTAACCTCTGATTTTGCTGTGCATTTATGCAAGTCTCTAAGAATTGGTACAATGAGCCATCTCTTCCTCAAATTCTCTCTGCAACTCCTAAAGTATAAAGGTTACTGGATTTCATTTAAAGGCTTCCTTCATTGCTCAACTAGAATAGCTGCAATTTGCATGGTATCGGAGTCGAGTTTATTCCAATTTATTTTTCTTCCGAAGTTGAGGAAAATTACTTTCCAAGTGGAAGTAGAAAAAATGTTTGAAGAAAATGACTTCCCTATTGGGAGTGGAAGTAGGAAAAACAAGTTACACAAGTGACTAGTGTTCAGGAAAGATTCAGGAAAAAGCGATAGGGCTCTGCATCTCACATTACTCGAATCGTGGAGCGATGCGAGTGCATTGAAGTGAAGCGCAATTTAAAAGAAAAAAAATAAACAGAGCATCCAATCAGTAAAACAGGGTTGAAAAGGCCACAACAATTATATAATCAACACTAAAGATAATATAAGTAGAAGTTTAAATTAAACACCAAAATCACAGATTTGATCATCGAAACACTTGTTGCAAAACTAATCAACAAAATGATGCAAACCACAATAGCAAAACAAACCAGACAAAAGAAAGAAAATCAATTCTAAATTAATAATATTTCAATATCTAATTTCTTGTTCTTCCAAAGAAGAAGTCGCAACAGTGGTAGTTGTAGCAGTGGATTTCAAAGTTAATCTTAGAAAATCATACTAGTAGTAGTCGCATCACTGGACTCTTTTTTCAATTTAAAATTGACTCTAATATAAAATCAACATGAAGCAACTCTTTTTTGTTTAAATTTGACCCTAAAAATAAAATAAACATGAGGCGCTTGCATTGACTCGCATCTTGCATCTCGCATAATCTTGTAATGCACCCTCTTTTGTAAGGTTAGCTTGCATCAGCGATGCATAGCGAAAGAGTCATCGCTTTGCATCATCACATAATGCGATGATGCGAGCTTATTCTTAAACATAACAAGTGACATTTCACATCAGTTGTATCCTCTTCATCCTCTAACACACCTTATCTTCACCTCCACCTCCATAATTTCATCCTTACCATCCCGTACCTACATCATTCATATTATTTGTGTAGATTATATACTAAGGAAAAGACACCAAAACAACCTTAAACTATATCCAAAAATTCAAACACACTTAAACTATTGAAGTGACCTAATACATACCTGTATCACTTAAAAGTGAATTTATTTACCCCCTTTTAGCCCCAGAAGATTGACGTGGCAGAGAAAAATATTTTTGATAAATGCAAGTGAAGAGAAAAAAATAATTTAAAACTAACTAAATTAACCACGTGCCATTTTTTAACTGGACATTTATATTTATATTTAATTATTTATGGACCTTTTTTCCTTTTTAACAGCTTTTCTCCTCCCCCTTTCTTTCTTTCTCAATCTTTCATCTCTCTTTCCTCTATATCTTTAGGGAAAGTTACAGAAATTCCATAAGTTAAGTAGCTAATTAAATTTATTACCACAACTTTTTTTAATTACATAAAATTTTATAAATGTCATTTTTTGATACATTGTTTTGGGACGCAGCCAACTAAGCAATAACGTAAATAAGAAAATAACAGAAATCACATTTATTTAGGACAGTAAATCATGAGAGAAAATCTTTGAAATTTAAAACAAAAGAAAATTTAAAAAATCTCCATCAGATCTTATGATTTGCAATTTACAATTTGGCTCATTTTCTTTTATCTCTATTCATTTTTTTCCCTTAAAATTTTGATTTTCTGATTTTGAATCTAAAAGAACAACAATGCCGACGATCTAGATTTCACCGGAACAATTGTTGTTCGATGATTTGAATTTCGATGGAACAATGAATGATTTTGATTTGCTAAAACTGGTTGGGTGGTGGTTTTGGTGTTTTCCAGATGGTGTTACTTTGTTTAAAAATATGTATCAAAAACATGTATCAACAACAAAAAATCTCTAAGGCATATGTACCAAACATAGGCAACAATTAAGTTTAAATGTCGTTCAATAGGAATCTAAAACCTTTTGATACATTTCTAGTAACTTTTCAAATGTATCAAAATATGTTTGTCACAAATTTTCAACACATTTCATAAGACATCTTGTGTACATCTTTATTTGTTGATACATATGTAGGATATATAAATATAATATATATATATATATATATATATATATATATTTTGATACGTATGTAGCACTGATCTTATCTGATACATATGGATAATACACATACTACATGTACTAGACTTCAAACATATGTATCATCCTTAAATTATGGAAAGAGAATATAAATTATTGATATGCATCTATATATGTATCAAATACATTTATTTGGTGCATATGTCTGATGCATGTATACTTGACACTTGTAATTGATACATTAATCTGCCAACCTCATCTTTTGCTGGCACTATCACCACCACCACCATTGTAACACCCTGAAAGTACACCTTGGGCGTCACACGGTGCTTATAGTCCTGAGGGACCATAAGCCAACCCATGAGTTGGTACCTGCTGTGAGCACTGAATAATAATATCATAATTGTGAAAACATCTGATAATGCCATAAGGTTTTATTACTAAATCAATACTGAAATATGAACCTATAGAAAAACTGATTGAATCTGATTAAATACTGATAAACTGACATATCGATTGAAAATTCAAATACTGAATAACTGACTCTAATGTCTGAAAAACCTATAAAACTGACTGACTGAATATGAGTTGATAGGACAAGCCCCAAACTAACCTTGCTAACTACTGAAATAGAGATATGAAGTAAAATAATCTATCCTCAAATGATGAGGACTAACCACTGCTACTGTACTGCTGATAGCCTGAGGAGTGAGAGCGCGGTTCGGGAGCTGAGCATTAGCACTTATGATATGATACATCATAGCGCAAAAGAAAGGTATGCGATCAGAACTTTGAATGTATTGGTATGCTAAAATGAGGTAGGCTGATATGCATGGTTTCATGACCAAAACTAATAATTAACTGAATATGCATGTAAAACATGGAGTACCGAGTAGAGAACATGGAATCTGTAGATACTGAAATTATGGAGAATCTGTATATACTGAGTACACATGACAGTTTGTAAATACTGAAGATATGTGAAAAACTATAGAAACTGGGGATGCATGACCAAGCATATAACATGGACTGAGTAAAATCTGTAAACTGAAATACTGAAAAAAAAATACTAATATCTGTATGCTTTGGTCAAACAACTCTAAGACTGTATAACTGAACTGAGATTGTAACTGAGACTGTATCTTAGACTGTCGGAGGTATCATCTAACCGATATTCCCCAATTTAAGCTAATCGGGGTCCAACCTGTAACCCAGTTGGAAGGATGTTAATACCGTGCCACGGATACTAACACTGGTTGTGTGAATCTGCTAAACTGATATAATGTCCAAAGGACTAAGGGTGTCAAGCCTGAACTGATAGGTGACCCCTCCGAGATAGTCAAGCCTAATCTGATGGGTGATTTCTCATATCCTACACTGGCTACGTAGTTCTGGAGTATAGGGACTGCTACTATCGACTCTACCTATCTGAAGGGGAAGCCGTCATCCCTACATTCGCTCGGTGCTAAATCCTACTCCCAACTAAAAGACACTAAAATACTATACTGTTTTGAGTTTAACTGACTGATATTTAACTATTCTGATAATGCTCATAGTATGTTTTGAAGACTATTCTGTAATGTACTGAGACTAGACTAAATAAACAACTATGGTTTTCGGGTATTCAATACCCCCAAGATTCAAAACAACAATAGAAAATGATACTAAAGCTTGGGGGATAAAACATGAAGGCATTTATTAAATCAATCACTCTTGTAGGCATTTTATCAAACACTAGTAGTTCATGGTTTAAGACAATCATAGGAATGTCATGAAAATTATAGAAATAACATTAATTCATGGTTTAATTCAATAAATAATAATATTAAAACATGGAGGATTGAATAATAACAATAATTTCATGGTAGCATGGTATAAAATCAATAGTACGTGGAGATTCATGAATGAAATCATAATTTTAACATAATAACTTGAAAACATTATAACTTGGTGATTAAAAAGGGTTACTTGAGCTCCATGGATCAAAGGAATCCATGGATGAACATCTGACATACGTGGGATAATGAATTTCTTGAAGTTCTGGGTGAGCTCCTGAGGATTGGTCTTGAATTTAAGATTTAGGGTTTCTTGTTCTAGGAAAAGGGGATCTTTAATTTGAGAGAAATTGAATAATGAATGATTATTTAGGTCAATTGGGGCTAAATTTTGTGTTTTAGGACGAGTTTAGGGCTTAGGAAAAATACCCAAATACCCTTGAACGAATTTAAAAATGGAAGCTGAAAACTGAAGATCCTAATTTTTTGCCTTGGCGCGATGCGCCATATCGCGCCAAGCCACTAGAAATGGATGTAATACCTCGTACCTTTTCCTAGCTTGAAATCGTCTAAAAAATGTTAGAAGCTTTCTTTGAAAGATAAATCCACTTTTGTAAACGTGGTATTTTTAAGATTCTCACTTTTTATCATGTGGAAAATTCAATAAGCTTTCCATCGATATAAAATTGGCCTAAATCTGATAACCGGGTAAGAAGTTATAACTATTTCAAGTTTCCGTCATAAAATAGCACCATATTGGTCAGTGGCGCGCCGTACCACAAGCTAAAATAGCAATTGTCCTTTTCTAGTGTCTTAGCGCGATTTCCTCCGCGTTGCGCCAAAGTTCCAGGTCGCAAAAGAAGGGGCAACGCGATGGCTCCGCATTGCACCATCCCTCAGTTTCACAATTGTCAAATTCCAGTGACACGGCGCAATAGCGCCACGTCGCACCAAGGGTCTAATTCGGGAAATTTTTACTGAATTACAAGACGCGTCCAGGGTTAAAAGGGTTAATTTCTCAACCCTTAAGCCTTTTAACACGTGATTCAACCACTTTTCATCCAAAATACACTCTCTTCTCTCAAAAACCTCTCAAGAACAACCTAGGGCTTTTCATAGAAGATTTAGAATCAAGAATTTCCTCCGTCAATCTTCGTGTATTTACGAACCAAGGTATGCATAGTGTTCATTCATGGACTCTTTTTATCCATGAAGCCCAAGAATCCCTTTTCTAAATTCAAGTTTATGGATTTTCTTATGAATTTCATGATTGGGCCATTCTTGTTCATGTGGATAATGAAAAATTGAATTCTACTCCATGTTGGGTGATAAATTCTATGTGGGTTAAATTATTATAGATATAGATTCATGCAAACCTATGACTAAACCCTTGAATGATGAAATTGGAATTGAACCATGATGTTTAATTACTGTACAATGATGTTTACATGTACCATGCCTACAATATGTTTGATTAAATGCCTAGATGAAGGAAAAGTGCTTAACTAGCATGATACATGAAATCCCCATGTATGTACAAGTTATGCCTATCATATGTTATGCTTGGTCAGTTTCCTTCCATCGAGTTCTGGGGGTACTCATACCCGAAACATTAGCTTTGTGCCTAGAGCCATGTCATATTATCACGATACTCTTAGTCAAGCTATGAATCCTTAGACTTCAGACAATCTTATGACTAAGGAAATCTCCATGATCTCATGAACTCAGTCAGTTTTCAGATATCAGTAGCATTTTGTCAGTCAACGGAATTCAGTAACTCAAACCATGGTCAGTTAAGTTAATCATGTTCAGAGTCTATTTAGATGGGAGTAGGAATTAGCACCGAGTGAACGCAAGGATGGGAACACACACTATCAGATGAGGGTGTGATACTTAGAAGTCATTCTTGCATTCCAGAACTATGTAGCCAGCATAGGTTGAGACATCAACACTGTCTGATGATGGTTGATGAAGTGGATAAGCACTGTCAGATAAGGGCCCCACCATTCTTTTTTGAGGACACTATCAGAAGAGGGTCACCCACATCTTGTCCTTACCAGTGGCGTGGTATTGACACCCCTTCAATTGGAGTTACAGATTGGACCTCAACTCAGCCATAATGGCATATTAGGGGCATATCGATTAGATAATTACTTCCCACAGTTTTATGTTATAGAATCAGGACTGTCAGACACAGTCAATCAGTCTCAGTAATAAAACTCAGATAGTTCTTAGATTTCAGGACTGTTAGATACAGTCAACTCAGATACAGTACGAAACTCAGTTAGTTCCATCAAATTCAGTACTGTCAGATACAATCACTTATGTTTTCAGTTACATCAGTTATCAGTATGTCATGTTATCAATATTTAGATTTAGTAATCATATTATCACAGTATCAGTGTCAGTTATTATGTCTCATGCATGTATTCTCATACTCATGATAGTCAGTCTGCTATTGTTATTGTTCATGCATATGAACCCCATGTATTCAGCCTACCTCACATGCATACCAACACATTTAAAGTACTGACGTATTTGCCCTATGGTGTCTTATACCATAGGTTTAGTGACACGAGCTCCAGAGCATCAGTAGATTCCAAATATCAGTAGTCGTTCGATTAGCAGTGAGTCCTCATCCTTCAAGGACGTTATGATTTAATCTTTTCATTATTTCAGTACTTAGTTACTTTAGTAGTTGGAGTTAGTTGGGGATATGTCCCATCAACTCTTAAATTAGATAGTTCTGTCAAATAGAGGCCTTTCAGACTATCATGTTCAGGCAGCTTATTTCAGTTGTTTTGGATATTTCATACCTACCCAGATATTATATTTTATTAGTTATGTTTATCAGTTTTGAACCTTATGGCCTTTCAGTTCATGTTCCGCAATTATATAGTGTATTATACAGTATACAGGTATAAATATCAGTCATGGGTTAGCTTATGATCGTTCGGAGTCATGAGCATCGTATAGCATTTTGGGTACCAGATTCGGGGTGTTACAAACTTGGTATCAAAGATAGGTTCAATAGAGTCCTAGGAAGTCTGAAAGCCGCATCTAGTAGAGTCTTGTACATAGGTGTATTTCATGCAACATTTATGTATAAGAGACTATAAGATATTTTAGGAACAGTTTCCCCTCTTTCAGTATTCATGTCATTCCAGTGAGCATAATCTCAAGTCAATCTCTCAGTCTAATCCATTTCTCCCTTTCTCCTACAGAACATGGCTCCTAAAAAAAGAAATGGGAATCAGCCAGCACCTCAGCCCGAAAAACCTGTGAGTGAACATATTTCTCATGCAAAGTTCTAAGCTACATTCACTACTCTTGCTAACTTAGTGCTACTCAATGAACGACCAACTATCATTTTGGCCAATCCAGTGGCCAATTCAGCTGTAGCCAGGATTCGGGATTTTACCCGAATGAATCTTCCATCCTTTCTCGGGTCTAAGTCAGATGAGGACCCTCAGGAATTCCTAGATCAGGTGCAGACGGTTACAGACATAATGGGGGTTACTTCTAGTGAGAGTATTGAGCTAGCTATATATTAGTTGCAGGATGTTGCTCACACTTGATTTAAACAGTAGAAGTCAGAAAGGCCAGATGATGCAGGATTAGTTGAGTGGGAGGAGTTTGCTTCTGCATTCTTAGATAGATTCTTTCCCCTAGATCTTAAAGAAGCTAAGGTGTTAGAATTCATCAACTTCAGGCAGGGAAACATGATAGTGAAAGAGTATTCTCTTAAGGTTACTCAATTTGCCAGATATGCCCCTCATGTGGTTGCAGATATCAGGGCCAATATAAATAAGTTCGTTTTAGGGGTGAATGATAGCGTGGTAAATAAGTGCAGATCCGTCATGCTAAATAGTGACATGACTTTAGCCAGGCTTATGACTCATGCTTAGCAGATAGAGGAGCAGAAGATTAAGCAGAGGAGAAGCAAAATAAGATAGCTAGGACAGGTAGCTTTAATTTTAGTCAGCCTAAGTCAGAGGGAGGCAATCATTCTCAGATTTGTCCTAAGTCATCAGTTCCAGCTCTTTCTTCAGCCAGTGCTCCAGTGCCAAAATTCATAGATGGCAATAGAGACAGAGCGCCAGGCTCTAAGTCTCAAGGCAGTGTTAGCAGTGCCCGAACTAATCCCCTTTGTCAAACTTGTGGTAAGAACTACAAGGGTGTGTGCAGAGCTAGCAACGATGTCTATTTTGGTTGTGGTAAGCCAGGACACAGAGTCAGAGACTACCCTCAGTCAGGTTATCAGAGTCATCGTCGCTCCTCAGCTCAATACGATCGCCCAAATCAACAGGGTGCCATCTTCAGTGCTGCTAGTGGGCAACGCCCAAACAGATTCTATACTCTCCATTCCTAGAAAGATCAAGAAAATTCTCCTGATGTGGTTACTGGTACGTTAGATCTTTCATGTGCATATTTACTCTTTGCTAGATCTAGGTGCTTCCTTGTCTTTTGTTACTCCTATATAACAGTTGATTTCAGAGTCAGTCCTAAAATTCTAGCAGATCCCTTTTCAGTCTCTACCCTAGTGGGTAAAACCATCATAGCCTGATGGGTATACAGAAACTGCACGATTATGATATTTCAGAAAATTACTTTAGCAGATCTAGTCGAATTAGAGATGACTAATTTTGATGTCATTCTCAGCATGGATTGGCTTCTTTCCTTCTATGCCATAGTCAACTACAGAAATAGGATAGTCCAGTTTCAGTTCACAAATGAACCTGTCCTTGAGTGGAATGGTGGTGTATCTACTTTCGGGGGTCAGATTGTTTCCTACCTTCGGGCAAGGAAAATGATATCTAAGGGATGTGTCTATCATCTTGTTCATGTTAAGTATTTCAGTTTTGAAACTCCCAGTATTGAATCCGTTCTAGTTGTGAATGAATATTCAGATGTCTTTCTCAAAAATCTTTCAGGAATTTCTCCCGAAAGGGAAATAGACTTCGGCATTGATCTTCTTCCAGATACTCAGCCCATCTCTATTTCTCCATATAGAATGGAACCAGCAGAACTCAGAGAATTGAAAGAACAATTGAAGGATCTCTTAGATAAGGGATTTATCAGACCCAGTGTGTCCTTGTGGGGCATACCAATCTTATTCGTACGTAAGAAAGACGGATCTCTCAAAATGTGTATAGACTCCCGTCAACTTAATAAGATCACGGTCAAGAACAAGTATCCTCTTCCAAGAATCAATGACTTGTTTGACCAACTTCAGGGTGCTAGCTATTTCTCCAAAATAGACCTCAGATTCGGCTATCATCCGCTCAGAGTTAGAGAATGTGACATTCTAAAAATAGCTTTCCATACTCAGTATGGTCACTTTGAATTCCTTGTCATGTCATTTGGTCTTACCAATGCTCCAGCAACTTTCATGGACTTGATGAACCGCGTGTTCAAACAGTACTTGGGCATGTTCGTCATAGTCTTCATAGATGATATTCTGGTCTATTCTTGCAGTGAGAGAGATCATGCAGATCATCTCAGAATAGTACTTCAGACTCTCAGAGATCATCAGCTATTTGCTAAATTCAGTAAGTGCAAATTTTGGCTAAGGTCAGTAGCATTCCTTGGTCATATCATTTCGGGTGATGGCATTAGAGTAGATCTTCAAAAGACCAAAGCGGTAAGAAACTGGACTAGACCTGTCTCTCCATCAGACATCAGGAGTTTTTTAGGTTTGGATAGCTATTACAGATAGTTTGTTGAGTGATTTTCTTCTATTGCATCCCCTATGTCCAGATTGACTCAAAAGAAAGTCAAGTTTCAGTGGTCAGATCCTTGCAAGAAGAGTTTTTAGGAGTTGAAGATTCGACTCACCTCAACTCCAGTTTTAGCTCTTCTAGATGGTCCAGATGGGTTTGTAGTGTATTCTGATGCATCCAGAGTGGGTTTAGGTTGTGTCCTTATGCAGCATGGTAAGGTCATAGCCTACGTCTCCAAACAGCTTAAACCCCATGAAAAGAATTATCCTACTCATGATCTTGAGTTAGCAGCCATAGTCTTTGCCTTAAAGATTTGGAGGCATTATCTCTACGGAGTTCATACAGATGTCTTCACAGATCATAAGAGTCTTCAATATGTTTTTTCTAAGAAAGATCTCAATCTTCGTCAGAGAAGGTGGTTAGAGCTCTTGAAAGATTATGACATGAGTGTCCTTTATCATCCGGGCAAGGCCAATATAGTGGCCGACGCTCTCAGTAGACTGTCTATGGGTAGTGTTGCTTATGTGGATGACAGTAAGAGGAAGTTAGCTCAAAAGTACATCAGCTTGTCAGACTAGGCGTTTGGTTATTCGATACAGTTGAGGTTGATATATAGGTTTAGAGTAGTTTAGAATCATCTCTAGTTTTCGAGGTGAAAGAAAAGCAAGATAGAGATCCCAACCTTGTCAAGTTGAAAGAGTCAGTTCAGGATCAGAAAGTAGAGGTTTTCTCCCAAGGTGGAGATAGTGTTTTGTGTTGTTAGGGTTTTCTATGTGTTCTAGGTGTAGATTACTTAAGACAACGAATTCTTGCAGAAGTGCATGGTGTACGCTACTCTATTCATCCAGGGGCCACAAAGTTGTACCGCGACTTGCGGGAAGACTATTGGTGGAGTGGGATGAAGAGAGATATTGAAGAATTTATGGCTAAGTGCTCTACATGTCAGCAGGTTAAGATAGAGCATCAGAAGCCTAGTGGTCCTATGCAGGAGTTCAATATTTCTACTTAGAAGTGGGAAGAAGTGAACATGGACTTAGTGACGGGTTTGCCTCAAACTCGTCATCAACATGATTCAGTTTGGGTCATTGTAGATAGGATGACCAAATCAGCCTATTTCCTTCCAGTTCATACCTCTTATTCAGTCGAGGATTATGGCAGACTCTACATTAGGGAGTTGGTCAGATTACACGATGTTCCATTATCTATTATCTCAGACAAAGGTACCCAGTTCACCTCTCACTTCTGGAAAATGTTCCAAAAGGGTCTTGGTACCCAAGTTCATCTCAGTACAACCTTTCATCCTCAGACGGATGGTCAAGCATAAAGGACCATTCAAACTTTAGAAGATATGCTACGAGCGTGTGCAATTAATTTCAAGGGTTGTTGCGATGACCACTTGCCTTTGATTGAGTTTGTATACAACAACTATCATTCCAATATTTGTATGGCTCCATTTGAAGCTCTCTACGGTAGGAGATGTAGATCTCCAGTTGGTTGGTTTGAAGTTAGTGAGGCCTCAGTTATAGGGCCTGACTTGGTATTCGATGCCTTATAAAAAGTCCAGTTGATCAGAGAAAGACTCCGGGCTGCTCAGAGCTGACAGAAGTCTTATACAGATGTTCATAGAAAAGATCTCAAGTTTGAGATTGGTTATTATGTCTACCTAAATATCTCTCTCATGAAAGGAGTGAAGAGGTTCGGCAAGAAGGGAAACCCTAGTCCCCAATATGCCGGTCCCTTCAAAATTCTCAGTCGCTTCAGCAAAGTAGCTTATAAGCTCAAATTGCCGTCAGATCTAGCTGCAGTCCATCCAGTATTTCATGTCTCTTACCTCAAGAAGTGTATAGGTGACCCAATAGTTGTAATCCCTATTCATAGGTAGATGTTTAGAACAGCCTCTCTTATAAAGAGATTTCGGTCGAAATCCTAGACTATCAGAATCGTACACTGAGGAATAAAGAAGTCGCTCTAGTTAAAGTTCTTTGGTGAAATCAGTCCATTAAGGGAGCTACTTAGGGAGAATAAGCAGAAATGCGTACCAAGTATCCTCATATCTTCACCGCCAACTCAGATCAAGCTTAAGGTAACAGTTCTCCTTAAGCTTACTCAGTTTCATTTTCAGTGTTCATCACAAACTTGGCATCAAGTACCATTGCATATTCAGTCATGCATTCATGTATCAGTTCGGTTATATAATTGTGCATCAGACATGAATTCTCATTGGGAGAAACTTAGTTCCTCAGAACACACAGTCATCCATTCATGAATCAGTTACACAAGCATCAGATATGCATGTTCAGTATGATATATTCAGTTATCAGTCTTGAAGTCATGAGATCATGTTTTAGTTATTCATGCTCAGTATGTATGCCATTTTATGTTCTTCCCCTCACTCTCAGTCTTATTCTAGGATGAATTTTCTCAAGGGGGAGATATTGTAATACCCCGTACCTTTTCCTGGCTTAAAATCATTTAAAAAATATTAGGTGCTTTCTTTGAAAGATGAATCTACTTTTGTACACGTGGTATTTTTAAGATTTTCACTTTTTTCCATGTGAGAAATTCAATAAGCTTTCCATCGATATAAAATTCGTCAAAATCCGATAACCGAGTAAGAAGTTATGACTATTTTAAGTTCCCGTCGTAAAACAACGCCATATTGATCAGTGGCGTTCCGCGCCACAAGCTAAAATGGTAATTGTCCTTTTCCAGTGTCTCAGCGCGATTTCCTCTTCGTCGCGCCAAAGTTCTAGGTCGCAAAAGAAGGGGCAACACGATGGTTCTATGTCGCACCATTCCTCAGTTTTCCAATTATCAAATTTCAGTGACACGGCGCGACAGCGCCGCATCGCACTGGGGGTCCAATTTGGAAATTTTTGCTAAAATTACAATACACGTCTAGGGTTAAAATGATCAATTTTCCACCCCTATTTAAGCCCTTTAACACGTGATTCAGCCACTTTTCACCCAAAATACACTCTCTTCTCTCAAAAACCTCTCAAGAACAACTTAGGGTTTTTCATAGAAGATTCAGAATCAAGAATTTCTTCCGTCAATCTTCGTGTATTTATGATCCAAGGTATGCATAGTGTTCATTCATGGACTCCTTTCATCCATGAAGCCCAAGAATCCCTTTTCTAAATTCAAGTTTATGGATTTTCTTATGAATTTCATGATTGGGCTACTCTTGTTCATGTGGATAATGAAAAATTAAATTCTACTCCATGTTGGGTGATAAATTCTATGTGGGTTAAATTATTATAGATATAGATTCATGCAAACCTATGATTAAACCCTTGAATGATGAAATTAGAATTGAACCATGATGTTTAATTATTGTATAATGATGTTTACATGTACCATGCCTACAATATGTTTGATTAAATGCCTAGATGAAGGAAAAGTGCCTAACTAGTATGATACCATGAAATCCCCATGTATGTACAAGTTATGCTTATCATATGTTTTGCTGAAATGCTTCTATAAATGTATTATGGATTGTGATATTAGTTATATGTTCAAGTAAGTTATGATTGGTCAGTTTCCTTCCATCAAGTCCTGGGGGTACTCGTACCCAAAACATTAGCTGTTTGCCCAGAGCCATGTCATATTTTCATGGTACTCTCAATCAAGCTATGAATCCGTAGGATTCAGACAGTCTTATGACTTAAGAAATCTCCATGATCTCATGAACTCAGTCAGTTGTCAGATATCAGTAGTATTCTGTCAGACAACAGAATTCAGTGACTCAGCCCATGGTCAGTTAAGTTAATCATGTTCAGACTCTATTCAGATGGGAGTAGGAATTAGCACCAAGTGAACCCAGGGATAGGAACACACACTATCAGACGAGGGTGTGATTCTTAGAAGACATCCTTGCATTCTAGAACTATGTATCCAGTATAGGTTGAGACATCAACACTATTCGATAAGGGTTGATGAGATGGATAAGCCCTGTCAGATAAGGGCCCCACTGTTCTCTTTTGGGGACACTATCAGATGAGGGTCACCCATAGCTTGTCCTTACCAGTGGCGCGATATTGACACCCTTCCAATTGGGGTTACAGATTGGACGCCAACTCAGCCATAATGGCATATTAGGGGTATGTCGGTTAGATAACTACTTCCCATAGCTTCATGTTACAGAATTAAGACTGTCAGACACAGTCAATCAGTTTCAATAATAGAAGTCAGATAGTTTTTCAGATTTTAAGACTGTCAGATACAGTCAACTCAAACACAGTACGGAGCTCAGCTAGTTCCATTAGATTCATGACTGTCTGATACAGTCACTCATGTTATTAGTTATATCAGTTATCAGTATGTTATGTTATTAGTATTCAGATTCAGTAATCATGTTATCACGGTATTTGTATCAGTTATTATATCTAATGCATGTATTCTCATGCTCATGATAGTCAGTCTGCCATTGTTATTGTTCATTCATATGAAACCCATGCATTCAGCCTACCTCACATGCATACCAGTACATTCAAAGTACTGACGCATTTGCGCTATGTTGTCTTATACCATAGGTTCAGAGACACGAGCTCTAAAGCATTAGTAAATTCCAGATATCAGTAGTCAGTCAGTAGTGAGTTCTCATCTTTCGAGGACGTTATGATTTGATCTTTTTATTATTGCAGTACTTAGTTGTTTCAGTAGTTGGAACTAGTTGGTGATATGTCCCATCAACTCTTAAATCAGACAGTTCAGTCAAATAGAGGTTTTTTAGACTATCATGTTCAGGCAGTTTATTTCAGTTGTTTTAGGTATTTCATACCCCATCCAGATGTTATATTTTATCAGTTTTGAACCTTACGGCCTTTCAGTTCATGTTCCGCAATTATATAGTGTATTATACAGTATACACTACAAATATCAGTCATGGGTTAACTTGTGGTCCTTCGAGGTGATGAGCACCGTGTAGCATTCTGGGTATTGGATTTGGGGTGTTACAATGGACAACTAGGAAACGGGTCTGTGGCGTGATGCGGGGAAAATCACGAACCTTCACTGATTGGGACCTGGAAGTTCACCGCGATGTGGTGAAATTGCGGAGAGGCATTGGAAACTACCAAATGCCAATTTGGCCTTTGGCGCGATACGCCAAGATCGCGCAGCTCCACTGGAAATTACCAATCACTTAGACTAGATCCATGACGCGCTAAGGGTTAAAATGACAGGGTCTAACGACTAAAACTTAAAATCGCCATAACTTCTTACCCGATTATCGAATTTGGGCAAATTTTATATCGTTGAAAAGCTAATTGAATTTCTATGCAATGGCAGACTCTAAACTGAAGACTAGTGAGTTCAAAAATTTTATATACGAATACTTATGTTTTGGGACTTAGATTATGCTAGAGAAATACGGGGTGTTACAATATCTCCCCTTTGAGATCATTCATCCTCGAATGAAACTAGTTAATTGAGAAAAACTGTTGGACTGAGCTTAGACACTGAACATGCATATCTGATGCATGGGTTACATGACTGAACTAATTTGAAAATGCACGACTGACATAAACATGATGCGCAACTGAAATCGAGCATGATAGAGAGAAATCTTAAGAAGATTAGTACCTTATACTGAATCTGGATTTGCAGAGAAAAGATGAGGGTACTTGGTCCGCATATCTGCCTCTGCTTCCCAAGTGGCTCCCTCAATGGACTGTTTCATCCAAAGAACTTTAACTAGTGGCACTTCTTTTTTCCTTAGTCTACGAACTTGATGATCAAGAATTTTGACTGGAACTTCCTTAAAGGAAAGACTGTCCTAAATATCTACACTTTCTGAGGGAACAACTACATCTGGATCACCAATACACTTTTTCAACAATGAGACATGAAACACTGGGTGTATTGAGGCTAGATCTGAAAGCAACTCAAGCTCGTAAGCTACCTTTTTAAAATGACTGAGAATTCTGAAGGGACCTACATATCGGGGACAGAGTTTCCCTTTCTTGCTGAATCTCTTCACTCCCTTCATGGAAGAGATCTTCAAGTACACAAAATCACTAACCTCAAATTCGAGATCCTTCCTTCTTATATTTATGTACAATTTCTATTGGCTCTAGGCAGCCTTAAGCCTTTCTCTGATCATTTGAACCTTCTATAATGTATCAAACACCAAATCAGGCCCTACTACTACGACCTCACCTACTTCAAACCAACCATTTGGAGATATATATCTCCTACCATAGAGAGACTCAAATAGAGCCATACGAATACTGGAATAATAACTGTTATTGTATACGAATTCAATCAAAGAAAAATGGTTATCCCAAATACCTTTAAAATCAACTACGCATGCTCTCAGCATATCCTCTAAAGTTTGAATGGTCCTTTCTGCTTGACCATTTGTCTGAGGGTGAAAAGCTGTACTGAGATGGACTTGGGTACCACGACCCTTTTGGAATGCTATCCAGAAGTGAGAGGTAACTTAGGTACCTCTATCTGAGACGATAGATAAGGAAACATCGTGTAACCTGACAAACTCTCTAAGATAGAGTTTGGGATAGTCCTCGACTGAATAAGAGGTATGGACTGGCAAGAAATGGACTGATTTGGTCATCCTATATACGATGACCCAAATAGAATCATGCTGATGATGGGTATGAGGTAAACTTGTCACAAAATCCTTGTTCACTTCCTCCTACTTCCAAGTGGGAATACTGAACTCCTGTATGAACCTACTGGGCTTATGGTGCTCAATCTTAACTTGCTGACTTGTAGCCATAAACTCTGCAATATCCCTCTTCATCCCACTCTACCAATCGATCTCTCATAAATTATGGCACATCTTAGTGGCCCCTAGATGAATAGAGTAACATGCACCATGCTCTTCTGCAAGAATTCGTTGCCTTAAGTTATCTACACCAGGCACACACAATCTACCCTGACAACGCAACACACCATATCCCCCTTGGGAGAAAACCTCCACTTTATGATCGCTGATTGATTCTTTCAACTTAACTAGATTAGGATCTCTATCCTGCTATTCCTTCACCTTAGAAACTAGAGATGATTCTGAGCTACTCTGCATCCATACACTACCTTCTGCTGAGTCAACTAAGCAGACACATAGTCGGGCAAGCTGATGGACTTCCTGAGCTAACTATTTCTTACCATCCTCAACATGAGCTACACTACCCATGATCAATCTACTGAGAGCATTAACCACTAAATTGGCCTTTCCCGAATGATACAGAATACTTATGTCATAATTCTTTAATAATTCTAACCACCTTCTGTAATGCAAATTCAAATCTTTCTAAGAGAACATATACTGAAGGCTTTTGTGATCTGTGAACACATCTACATGCACCCCATACAAGTAATGTCTCCAAATCTATAAGGCAATCACTACAGCTGCTAAGTCAAAATCATGAGTAAGGTAATTCTTCTCATAGGGTTTAAGATTTTTGGCTATGACCTTACCTCTCTGCATGAGGACACAACCCAAACCTACTCTGGATGCATCACAGTACATAACAAAACCATCTGAACCATCTGGTAGAGTCAAGACTGGGGATGAGATGAGTCAAGTCTTCAACTCCTGAAAACTCTTCTCGCATGAATCTGACTACTGAAACTTAACTTTCTTCTGAGTCAATTTGGACACTGGGGATGTAATAGAAGAAAAACCTTCAACAAACCAACGGTAATAGCCAGCTAAACCTAAGAAACTCCTAATATCTGATGGAGAGATGGGTATAAGCTAGTTTCTCACTACCTTGGTTCTTTGAGGATCAACTCTAATGCCATCACCAGAAATAATATGGCCAAGAAAACTACTAATCTTAGCCAGAATTCATACTTTCCGAATTTAGCGAATAACTGGTGAGCTCTAAGAGTTTGTAACACTATTCTAAGTTGGTCTGCATAATTAGTTTTGCTATGGGAGTAAACAAGAATGTCATCAATAAAGACTATGACAAACATATCCAAGTACTGCTTGAACACTCGGTTCATCAAGTCCATGAAGGCTTCTGGGGTATTCGTGAGACCAAAGGACAAGACTAGAAATTCAAAGTGACCATACCAAGTTTGGAAAGCTATTTTTGGAATTCACATTCCCTGACTTTAAGCTGATGATAGCCTGATCTGAGGTCTATCTTTGAAAATTAGCTGGCACCCTGAAGTTGATCAAACAAGTCATCGATTCTAGGAAGTGGATATTTATTCTTGACTATGACTTTGTTCAACTGACGGTAGTCTATGCACAGTCTGAGAGAACCATATTTCTTATGCATGAATAGAACAGGTACACCCCATGGGGAGACACTCGGTCTAATGAATCCCTTATCTAGAAGATCTTTTAACTGTTCTTTTAACTTTTTGAGTTTGGTTGGAGCCATTCTGTATAGTGGAATAGATATGGGACGAATATCTGGAAGAAGATCTATTTCGAAGTCGATTTCCCTTTTAGGAGAAACTCTAGGAAGATCTTCAAAAAATACATCTGAGAATTCATTTACTACTGGAACTGATTCTAGCTCCAAAGTATGAATCAACTGAACCCTAAGAACTGTGGTACCACCCCTCTATTTAAGGACTGGTTTATTTAAGAACTGAAAATAAACTATTCTGTTTCTACAATCAACTGAGGCATAGCATAAGTGGAGCCAATCCATGTCGAGAATAATATCAAAATCCATTATTTCTAACTCTACGACATTAACTGAAGTGGCTTTCTGAGATATTGTGATCGGATAGATCCTGTATATCTGTCTGGCTACAATGGAAATACCTACTGGGGTAGACACTAAAAAGGGCTCTGCTAGAGCTTGGGGACTGACTCTGAATTTGAAGGCTATGTATGAAGTTACAAAAAAAAGAGAAGCTCCAGGGTCTAGTAAAGCATAAACATGTAAGTGAAAGACCTGCAACATACCAGTAACTACGTTAAGAGAATTTTCCTGATCTTGGCGGGACTGAAGAACATATAATTTGTTCAGACGCTGACCACTGGTAGCACTAGAAGCGGCACCCTGCTGAGTTAGGCGACCAAATGGAACTGACGATTGAGGGCCTACCTTTCTGAGCAACTACCCGACACCCCCAAATCCTATTGGCTAGCTTTCCACACCCGAAGCACACATTACTACCCTCTCTACACTCACCCTGATGGTGTCTTCTAGATTTCTGACATAGAGGATTTGTACGAGCACTGCTAACACTGACCTGGGACTTAGAGCCTGGTGCTCTACCTTATTGTCGTTTTTGAATTTAGGTATGGGAGCACTGACTGAAGAGGATACTGGGGATGAAGACCTCTAATGAAACTGAGGACGGTTACCACCTTCTAACTTTGGCTGACTGAAGTTAAAACTACCCATCCTAGCCCTTTTATTTCCTCTTTTTCTTTTTTTAATATTTTGCTCCTTTATTTATTGAGCATAGACCATCAACCTAGACAAGTCTATCTCACTAATCAATATTGTATTCCTATACTTTTTGACCACACTATCTGATACACCAGACACAAAATTACTTATCTTGGACCTGTTATTAGTTACCACATGAGGAACATATCTAGCTAATTGAGTAAACTTGAGGGAATACTCCATCACGCTCATGTTTCCCTGCCTTAAGTTAATAAATTCTAACACCTTGGCCTTCCTCAACTCCAATGGGGAGAATTTATGTAAGAAAGCCGTGGCAAACTCTTCCCATTCTACAATCCTTGCATCTACACCCCTATCATCCTTTCATTGCTTAAACCAAGTATGGTCTATATCTTGCAACTGGTATGCATCCAACTCAGCACTCTGACTAGATGTCACCCCATAGCATTCATGAATTTCTAAACTATATCTAAGAATTTCTGTGGATCCTCTTCAAATTTGGATCCCGTAAAATAAGGAGAATTCATTCGGGTGAAATCCCAAATTCTGGTTGCAGCAGTATTGGCCCCTGGGTTGGCTGAAACAATAGCTGGCCATTTATTCTGTTCTACTATGGAGTTTGCTAGAGTAGTGAATGCAACTCTGAATTCTGTGTGAGAGACATGCTCATCCAGAGGATCTGCCTAGATGGGCTGAGGGGATGGCTAGTTTCCTATTCTTCTTCCATTCTTCTTGGGAGGCATGTTTAGTAAATGGAAGGAAGAAATGGATTAGACAGGGAGTTTAACTTGAGCTCATGCTCACTCATATGACATAAATACTAAAGAAGGGAAATTTTTCCTAAACGCCTCGTATCCTCTCATTCATAAGTGTGGCGTGCTACACACGTATGCATAAGACTCTACTTGATGCGACTTTCATACTTCCTAAGACACTTTAAAACCTTAGGCTCTAATACCAAGTTTTTAACACCCTAATAGTATACCCTGGGCGTCACACGGTGCTTACAGTATCGAGGGACCATAAGCTAACCCATAAGCTGGTACTTGCTATGAGCACTAAATAATAATATCATAATTATGGAAAACATCTGATAATGCCATAAGGTTTTATTACTAAATCAATACTGAAATATGAATCTATAGAAAAAATGTCTAAATCTGATTAAATACTGATAAATTGACATGTCAATTAAAAATCAGAATACTAAATAACTGACTCTAACATCTGAAAAGCCTCTAAAACTGACTGACTGAATATGAGTTGATGGGACAGCCCCAACTAACTCTGCTAACTACTAAAATAGAGATATGAAGTAAAATAATCTGTCCTCGAATGATGAGGACTCACTACTGCTACTCTACTACTGATAGGATGAGAAGTGAGGTCTAAGCGCGGTTCGGAAGCTGAGTGTCAACACCTATGATATGATACATCATAGCGCAAAAGAAAGGTATGCGATCAGTACTTTTAATATACTGGTATGCTAAATAAGGTAGGCTGATATGCATGGTTTCATGAATAGAACTAATAGTTAACTGAATATGCATGTAAAACATAAAGTACTGAGTAGAGAACATGGAATCTATAGATACTAAAAATATGGAGAATTTGTAAATACCGAGTACGCATGACAGTCTATAACTACTGAAGATACGTGAAAATCTATAGACACTGGGGATACATGACCAAGCATATAACATGGACTGAGTAAAATCTGTAAACTGAAATACTAAAAAAAACAATAATATCTGTATGCTTTGGTCAAACAACTCTAAGACTGCATAATTGAACTGTGACTGTATCTGAGACCATAGGAGGTATCATCTAACCAACATTCCCTAATTTAAGCTAATCGGGGTCCAACCTATAACCCCAGTTAGAAAGGTATTAATACCGTGCCACGGGTACTAACACTGGCTGTGTGGATTCACTAAACTGATATAATGTCCAAAAGACTAAGAGTGTCAAGCTTGAATTGATGGGTGACCCCTGCGAGATAGTCAAGCCTAATATAATGGGTGACTTCTCATATCCACTGGCTACGTAGTTCTATAGTATAGGGACTGCTACTAATGACTTTGTCTATCTAACGATGAAGCCATCATCCCTACTCTCACTTTAATCCTACTCCCAATTGAAAGACACTGAAATATTAGACTGTTCTGAGTTTAACTGAGTGATATTTACTATTCTGATAATGCTCATAGTATATTCTAAAGACTATTCTGTAATGTATTGAGCTAGACTAAATAAAAAACTATGGTTTTTGGGTATTCAATCCCCCAAAACTCAAACAACAATAGTAAAATGACACTAAAGCTTGGGGGATAAAACATGAAGGCTTTTATTAAATCAATCACTCTTGTAGTCATTTTATCAAACACTTATAGTTCATGGTTTAAAACGATCATAGGAATGTCATAAAAATTATAGAAATATCATGATTTCATCATAATAGCGTTAATTCATGGTTTAATTCAATAAATAATAATATTAAAACATGGAGGATTGAATAATAACAATAATTTCATGGTAGCATGGTGTAAAATCAATAGTACGTGGACATTCATGGATAAAATCATAATTTAACATAATAACTTGAAAAGATTATAACTTGGTAATTAAAATGGGTTACTTGGGATCCATGGATGAACATCTAACATACTTGGGATAATGAATTTCTTAAAGTTCTGGATGAGTTCCTGAGTATTGGTCTTGAATTTGAGAGCTAAGGTTTCTTGTTCTTGGAAAAGGGGATCTTTAATTTAAGAGTAATTGAATAATGAATGATTATTTAGGTAAATTAGGGTTAAATTTTGTGTTTTAGGACGAGTTTAGGGCTTAGGAACAATACCCAAATACCCTTGAACGAATTTAAAAATGGAAGCTGAAAACTGAAGATCCCAATTTTTTGCCTTGTCGCGACGCGCCACTATCACGCCAAGCCATTGGAAATGGATAATTGGGAAATTGTTCTAGGGCACGACACGGGGAAAGTTGCGGTCCTTCACTTATTGGGACCTTAAAGTTCACCGTGACGCGGTGGAATCGCGGAGAGACACTAGAAACTGCCAAATGCTAATTTGGTCTTTAGCGCGATGCGCCAAGATCCCATACCTCCACTGGAAATTAACAATCATTACTTAGACTAGCTCCACGATGCTCTAAGGGTTAAAATGACAGGGTCTAATGACTGAAACTTAAAATCGCCATAACTTCTTACCTGATTATTGGATTTGGGCAAATTTTATATCGATGAAAAGCTAATTGAATTTTCTATGTAATGGCATGCTCTAAACTGAAGAATAACGAGTGTTTTGAAAATTTTATATACTAATACTCATGTATTGGGACTTAGATTATGCTAGGAAAATATGGGGTGTTACAACCATATTTTCTGTTCTCATCGAAATTAATTTCTCCTCTTTATCTTTTTGAAAAAAAGATTTTAAATTAATACAAGGATCAGGAAAAAAGAATGAAATTGGTGAAAATTCAGCAAATTCAAACTCTATTTCAGTCAAAAATGGCATCGTTTTATATCAGATTCTCCTTTCTCATCTCATCTCAGCACCCTCCTCATCTTTTCATCCTCTTTCCTCTTTTCTGCTAGTAGTCACCGGCGAGAGATGACCGATAAGCCACCACCATGACTGTTTGTTAAATCGTGGGGAGTTAAGATAATTGAAAAATATTAGAAAGAAACACGTTTGTGAGACAGATATTTTAGGTAATGAAATATTTCAATGTGTAGAAAGAGGCATTTTTCGTGAAATAGAAGCGGTATATGAGGGGTGAGTATGTATCAAGTGTTAATGAGAGAAAAACTAAATTATGTGATTTTATGTAATTTTCTAAAAAGTACGGGATTTTATGTATTAATGACTCATGTTTTAGTGGGTTTGTGTAATTTATCCATATCTTTACTAGCAGACTAATCTACATAATTTCGTGGCTATCTTTCACTTCTTCCAGTTACAAATTAGATAGATTATATTAGTTAGTTCATTCTTTTACTCAAAAGTTATATTTTAATTTTAAAATTATTGAATCTTATGATAGAAATAATTAATTTCGGCAAGCTTTCATTTTTTTCAATGAATGAGTTTACATTATTCCAATGAGCCTTATTTTTTCGATCATTTGGTTCATATTCGTGTCTTTCATTCCAACCTTCTTTATGTTGATATTGTTATGAAATTAACAAACTAGTATGACCAAAAAAGTCCAATTTAATCACTTTCATAAAGCGTTCAATTCTTCTTATTTTTCTCTGAAATTATTATGCCATTAGCCACCCGTAATGTCTAATGAGCAACAATAGAAAATCCATGTTAATTACATCGAAAAAGAAAATAGAATGTTAAAAGTGATACATCTCAAATTACCCCAAAGATTCTCACTCATGCTAATTGGCGATGTTTTAGGGATGAAGAGGAGTTTTGTGATCCACCTTGATGAAGATTGGCTAAGGTGGAGGATCTCCCAATTGGGTAATTGGTTTTAGGGTCACTTTGGGCTCATTTTGCATTTAGGATCAATTTTGGGCCCATTCTTTAACAAATACCACAAGACTATAAATAATTAGGTTTCCTCTTTTTATAGGTTTAGATGATTTTAGATGCACTTGCACTTGAGAGTATTTTCTAAGCTTGTTGGGAGCTTCTTGTTTTTTTATAAATGTTAGTTGTGAGTGGATTAATTTTTCTCTCGGTCTTCGTGGGATTTAGGTGCTCGTTGTAGGATATCATTTGAGGATCATTAGTTAATGTACCTTTGGTGTGCTTACTTTTCCTCTTCTTGTGTTTGTCTTTTTATCCCTATTTTCTTATTGTATTTCGATTTTCTTTACTTTTTCTTGTTTTTGTATTTTAGTAAATATTAGAAAAAGATTAAATTTAAATAAATGTAAAATGAAAACAATGAAAAAACTATGAAAAAAGTAAAATCAAATTATACCTCATGTGAAAATCATGGCAAAGTGAAAGGGCGAGCGAGTAACACCTCTCCTTGTGTAACTGGTTATATATGTCTGGGGGTATTAAATTCACGTTTAAGTAGTACATGTGCATATTATATCACTACAATAGTTTAGACGTGTCTTCAACTTTTCAACCATAGTTTAAGGTAGTTTTAATGTCTTATCTCTCTCTCTCTCTCTCTCTCTCTCTCTCTCTATATATATATATATATATATATATATATATATATATATATATATATATATCTATACATACCAATAATTTTAGAATAATATTTTTTGCATACCTATGGAGCAGTAGCAATGCTAACATTTGTTAGTCAACAATAATCACTTGCCAAGCTCATACTTTCGTTCAGTCTACCAGCGAGTGAAGCAAGGGAATCCTCCTTTCCAGCTCTTTTCATTCTATCTCCAAAGGTGCTGGTCAGAGCACTAAATGCTTTATTTGGCAATGGGTTGTTCATAGGTTTTGATATGCCCACGTAGAGTGCAAATTTTAACATCTTGCTTATGTAGATGATACAATAAGTTGTCTCTGCTAAAAAAAGTTCTATAGAGATGATCATGGCTACTTTGGAGGATTATGAAGTACAATCAGGCCAGGAATATAATAAGGAGCGTAATACATAAGTGGCCTCCTTGTTCGATTTTTCTGTATTGACAATTGAAGAAAGCATTGTTACTATTGAACTCTTAAACTTAAATTAAATTATACCGCATAAGCACATGTTGCTGACATGGCATAGCATGTTCAATGCGCTCTTCTCTAAGAGAGTGGAAAGCCATAATCTATTTTTATTTTTATTTTTCATTTGTTTTCTCTATCAATCTGCTTGCATCTTCACCAATTCTTGCCACTACATTGAACCACAATGAAAAAACATACCATCTCCTTTTCATGGACTTACAGATCAAAGTATACTTTCTTGACCAAATTTTTTATTTTTTTCCTACTTAAAAATCAATCTCGATAAGAACTAACTGTTTAAGTTTACTTTAGTTACTACAGTAACTTTTCAGTTAAATAAGTTTCTCATTTTAGGATAAATTTGAATTTAAAATTTCTAATAGATAGATATTAGTTTGTTGGGATAGTTTAGATTTTTGAATTTTTAATTAAGTAGATTTGTTGTTTCAAGTTGGTTATTTAAAGCCCTCTTATGCTTAATAAAATTATTGAAAGTATTTCAATCCATTGAGAACAATTATAACCACCTTTTTGCTTCCCCATTTTTTTTAAATCAACATGATATCAAGAGCTTCATTGATCTTATGGAATCTGTGAGTTCTTTCGAAGCACTACCATACCATTTTTAACCCGTAAGGGCTACCTTTTTAACCCATAAGGGCTTACCTATTTTAATCCGTAGGGCTACCATTTTCAACGCGTGCTTATTTTCAAAGCATAAGGCTATTTTCAACAAATATCAATGTCAAGCAACAGTCTCTCTTTAAATGTCCAAAAAGGTTTCACTGACAAAACTATCAATCTTGTTTAGTGAAAATGAAATCATATTTTATAACTTATGCCATGTGTGTTGTCGTGATGGAAGAAAAATACTTACAACAACATTTTACAAATCCAATCATTGTTAAGATGAAGGCAATTCAAAAGATCTTTCAAACAAGACAAGGTCACTAGTGGTGTTTTTTAAGCACAAAATCAAAATAAAAAAAATAAAAAAAATATAAATACGAACAAATGTACAAGTTCAACAAAAAATCTGGCATCAACTGCTAGAGAAAAAGTTGAGGAGGTATAATTTTTTAAATTGCAGTAACTAAAGAAAATAAGGCATGTTGAAGTTTACTTTAGTTACGACAGTAACTTTTAAGTATAACAAGTTCCTAATTTTAGGATAAATTTGAATTTGAAATTCCTAATAGAGAGAGATTAGTTTGTTGAGAAAGTTTAGGATTTTGAATTTTAAATTATGCAGATTTGTTGTTTCAAGTTGGCTATTTAATGCCCTCTTATGCTAAATAAAATTATGGCATAATAGATAAACATGTCCTTTAACTTGACCTCAAATCACATCTACGACCTTCAACTTTGGGTGTGCACAAGTAGGCAGTTAAACTTGTATAAAGTTGAACAAGTAGACACATGATAGGTGACAAATTACCACTCTTTAATATCTAAATTCTTGCACACTACTATGATTAAATTGTGTAAATGAGGCTGATTCTAAATTGAAATGTACTAAATTCAGGTTTTTGTTATCTTGCAGATCCTATGATAAAAATGAGTTGAAATCAAGCTGAAAAAAAAGAAAAATGGACAAAAAGGAGAAAGAGCTAAAATTGCAGGCCCAGGAGTCGACCCTTAGGTACCGCAATCGCGGCCTGAAGGTCGTGATCATGACCAATCAATATGTCAATTGATAGGCAATCACAACAGGACAACTGTGATCGTGGTATTATGATCACAACCAAGGAATGACGATCATGATAGGATGGAAAAGTCTCAAGGGAAAAATTGTAATTTCACAGATATGAGTTCCAAATCTTAAGGGGTTAAACCCTTTCACATGGGGGGGATCTTTAGGATTTTTGATCTCATTTCTTGGTGCTTGGATCATTATTTTTGTACTACTCTTGAGCTAAGAAGACCTTAGAGTAATTTCTAAGTGAATGATTAGCAATTGTCATTGAAGGTTTATTGGAATTTAAAGTTTGGATTTACATTCTCTTTATCTTTCATGGATCAATTTGGTGAAAATTTTGGTATATCCGTACCCTCTATCTTTATGAGTGCTAGTTCTTCCTCTTGGGATTATGCTTGGATAGGTTATGATTAGTGCATGGATGTTGCTTATTTATCTACCTAATTAGCTATTTGTTATGGGTTTTGCTATTACTCTAGGTTGTAATTGAGAATTGTGGGTGAAAATCCCAATTGACTTGGATCCCATATCATCCTTGAAAGAGGAATATAGGTGATGACTAGTAGTGAACTACACTTTGAATTAGTTTCTCTCATGGAATTATCTTAGAAATAGGGATGTTGTATGGATTTTCTATATTCAAAAGCATCATCTTAGAAATAAAGATGCTAGTATGAGGTATTGGGTTGATGATTTTGTCACATTCACGAGCTATATGAAAGAATCCATGAGTGAAATTCAGTGTTTTGTTGAAAGACTAACACTAATACCTTAAATCTAGCCTACCCACGACTCCTAGCTAAATTTGGATAGATTCTCAATTACCCATGTATGAATTCACACCTAGAATGACATAACCCCAAGATTCATTCCTAATTGATTATACCCTAATTATTCTTAGCCCCGCGTTAGTCTTCTAGAAGCCCTAAAGTTGTTATAGTTTTAAAAACATTCAAAACCCCCAAATATTTGCATTCCCATATTTGAATTTAGCAAGTAACTTTTATTTTAAACTTACTCGATCACCATTCATATTTTCCTCGTGGATTTTACCCCGACTCAAAGTTGAGTAATTATATTGACAACGACCGCCTTGCACTTAATTTGATATGTAAGTTGAGCATTATAAAAAATGACGCCATTGTCAGAGAACAATTTGGTGTATTGAGTTAGTTTGAAATTGTAGCTTACTTTCTTTGATTCAAACTTGTGAATATTTGTTTGTGATTATCATTTGTTTCTTGTGTTAGATAGATTTTTATTTTTCTTTACTTGTCACTATGGTATCTTGGAATAAATATGAGTTTGGTGATTGCAAATCTTATCTTGATGATTCATGCCCATATTGTGGTGGACCTCACTTTTTGCAAAATTGTAAATATGATTACCAAAAAGAGGTGTGTGTACCATCTTGATCCTATTGGGACTATAATTATTCTTTATGTGGTGGTCGAGATAGACACTGGAGTAATTGTCCAAATGAATAAAAATGCTAATTTTTCTTATGAGTTTGATAGGTTTCATGAAGTGATAAAAGATGAACAACGTGTCGAATACAATAGTGTTGAAACAATCCTTCTAACTATCTTGGACTGGGTGACTACAATGGGACAAAACATGGATCTCTTACATCAATCCATGGTAGCATTTGAAAAAAAAAAAGTGAAAAGGAAGAAGAAGTAGGTGAGGAGGCCGATCTTTCAAGTACCATGAATATGCTAATCTTTAAAATGAAGTTGATAAAGAAAAGATATCAAGCCATGTGGTTGATGGTGAGATTGATGTTAAAGGATTCTTGGTGATTTCTCAACCAACCGAACCAAAAATAATGAAGGATGCCAAAATTGAGGAAATGGTACTAGAGTTGAATAAAAAGCTAAGCAAATCTTTTGTTAAGGCTCTAGTTCATCTTAGGGTGAGAATATCAAGAAGAATGTGAATCCAAAATTGGGAAGACAACCTCATTCTAATCATTTTTCGACACTATGCTTGATGGATATGATTAAAGTTGAACCATCCGAGCAAGTGATAAACTTTGGAGATAAGGTACAAATTCCTTATATTTTGGAGTTTGTCATTCCAAAAGGGCAAAATAACTCTCACTTGAAGGCTAAGAAGTTCAAAATTCGATGTTTAACTGGTGGTCTATTGATGTTTTCACCAATACTGATACAAGAAGACCAAGGAACACAAGAAAAGGCTCAAAAACTACTCAAAAGAGTCCACAAATCAACTAGAACCCGAGGACCTCTTTGAGAGCAACTTTTGGCCAACAATAAAAACACAAGGATTACAAGATACAAGGTGCATTTTAACACCAAAACAGCAACAATGACACAAGATGAAACAAGTCACGGATTTAACACAAACACAAGGGAAGTTGCATAGAAAATAAAGATAGATAGTGAGACCAAGATTATTACAAGATTAAGAACCAAGTGTATTTCAACACTAACCCCTAATGAATGTAGCAATCAAAACCACACTCTTATGGTGACCACCAAGGGAATCAACTCACCTCAAGATCTACCGTTTCCAAGCAAAGATCAATATTGGATTTTCCAAGCCCTATGCTAAGGATAGCTTTTCCAAGCCCTACAACTAAGGGTTTTACACTCTCAAAAGAGAGAAAATATTTCTTGTAATTCTTTATCATTCCAAAATATGCAAAGAAATGAGCTAAAATGACCTATTTATAGTGTAATACAAAAGAAGACAAAAAGACCACTTCTGCCTTAATGATAGGTGCAGCCATGGTGTGTAAATACAATATGTGTAATGTCCAAAATGCCCTTAATTAAGGTCTAAAACCATGAGTCCTCAATATTAAATGCTCCAAGTAATCTTCCACACGCGAGATTGCTTTAAGTTATGCTCAAAATGGCTCCTCCATGCATGTTCTTGTATTCTCGAGGTGACCAAGTCTTGAGCCTCTATGTGTTGGCCTCCAAAGATGTCATCAAAAGATAAGATGGCCATTTGTCCCATATCATCCTTCCCTTCTTGAAAAGGATTCGACCTCGAATCCAAACCTTGCAAACCCAAAGAGAGGACAAACAAATACAAACTCCTCATGGCATGAGGGGTTAGCATAAAAAATCATCTCAATATGCCAAGGTTGCACATATTTGCAATATAACCAAGAATCCTTTGAAAGGAATATTAAAAACTCAATAAAAGATGTACATAGGATTTGGTAATTGGATACATCAAAAGTGACACTTTGCTTGTCATGTAGACCAATCAACAAGTTTGGTGCACCAATATCACCATTTCTAAATTTGGCACCGAGGTCAAATGGGAAAAGTGGCCATAGACATGGGTCTCGACAACACTTCCCTTTCTCTTGGTCTACACCCAAACTAAATGACATACTCTCTATAATAACATACATATCATCTAAAGAAAATAGAGAGTAGAGAAAGGTATTACTTAAATCGACTTCTACTAAGGTGCTCTCATGTGTGTACTCACTACTAGTTTCCCAATAATCATCATGAGTACTCTCAACAATGAAATCACACAAAGTGGAAGAAGAAGTAGCTTCCGCAACTACACATTCCTTACCGTTAAGAGTACTCTCATCTTCCAAGAAGAGATTTCCCTCTTTAGGAGGAATGTTGTCATACCATAGTAGGTTAGCATATAGGCTATAGCTTCCAAGGCAAGCTATACCATTATTTCACCACTAGGTTCATTAGGAGTGTTTAAAATCATCTTCAAACAAGACATTATACCTAAAAAGAGTCTAATCTACCTCACGGATAGATTTGGAACAAAAAAGTTCCTTACTCTCTAAATGATCAATATCAAGTTTCAAGGATGTTTCAAACACAATATTACCCCAAGAATAGCTCTCGGGTTCATTCTCACTTTGTTGACCAACATTTTCAAATACTTCACTCACTTGAGTCCTATTAAGCACATCACACACATACTCAAGTAGTGGACAGTTTTCACAAACAAGTTGATCAACACCCATTAGACAAGACGATGTACTTCCATTCAATATATAGGCTTCAACACTAGGTGGACATAAATTGATCTCACAAGAGGAGTCAATTTTGTCATTAATAGGATCAACTAGTGTATCCACACTCACAATATGTACATCATCAACAAGAGGCAAGGAGTTATTAGACTCATAAATAAGTAATCTATCACTCACACTCAATGGATTACTAGCCATACAATTATTATTCACGTGCATTAAAGTGTAAGAGTTAGTTATTTTACCTTGAAGATCTTGAGTAGACTTTTTCTTGCCGTGAGGTGAAGGTCCTCCATAAGCTTTGGGAAGAAACTTCCTTTTGACATTGGTTGCCTTCGCTTGCCATGTTGGTACCTAGAAATGTCTATATAAATAGAAGGACAACCAAAGTTAGCACGGTTTGGTGGTAATCCCCTCACTTCGCTCAACACAACCTCTCCTTTTTCCACTCTCGGATTACCATTTTTCACTTCCTTACTCCTCTCAATATTTTGTCTCTCATAATAATTTGAATTGGAGTAGGTAGGAACTTTTTTTTGCGGCCCAGGCAGAATGTACGTCTCGAGGTAATTTACCCATCGATCTCTTACAATATTAGGCCAATTTTGCATATTTGGGACTTTATGTTGTGCAAACCAATCAGCTCCTAAGCTCACACGACCATAGGTTATGGGAAAAACATCACACCACACCTCCTTATGGTAATTAAATTGGGAGAAGACAACTTTTACCCTCTCGGTAACCTTAAACCTATCCAAGAAGTATGGAACAAGTAAAGGCTCACAAAATAACCCCAAGTAATAAACCATGGATGGAACAATGTAGTTTCTATAGTACCTATCATTTAACAAAACAAGGCATCCCGGTATCCCACAAATGGTCACCTTTCCGAAGTGTACACTCCTTCTTAGATCAACACTGTAAAGCATATGAGTACCCCTCGGTTTTGGAGACGCATACCCTCTTCTTCTTATTGGACAACCTACACTATAGCTAGTACAACCATTCATACTATATCGACCTTGATAAGAAGTACTACAAGGTGGAGAATATGAATCTTCACACTCCTCATGTGTACTCTCATCATAGCTCTCATAAGGTTTGCGAATGAAAGGGTTATACCTAACACCAAATCTAGGTTCGGAGTGGGGAGTGCAAGACTCCTCACATGTCCCAACTTCATCATAAGATCCATCACGAGGTCCTACATCATATCCAAAGTCACCATAAGCACTAGGAACTTCATTCACCTCATTTTCTCCCTCAAAGCAGTAACTTTCAAATCTACCTATGTTTTTATCATGGCTATTTTCATAGTCTCCGTAATCTCCCTCAACTTCATAGCCATAAAAACCCTCACTACAATCATAGTCTCCCATATTGTAGTCACAATAATCCCCGGCTATCAAAATCATGTTCCCCTTATATCACCCTTTAAACCTATAAAATGAACAAACAAGATTAGTAGTAAAGATCCCCACCAACACTCATACACACTCACCAATTGTGATTCTCACAATTGGAGCAGTGAATATTGAAAGTTGCTTATACTCAAGTAGTCAATAGGATGTCAATTCTAATTGGTGGATGGAATAGATTCATGTTTGATCGACTCAAGACACAAAATAAAATTTACTTACAAACTTGAAATAAAGAAGTTACAACGAGTTAAAAACAAGAAGAGCTCACAAATAATGAAGACACAAAAGAAACAAATTCAATAATTAATCTACAACTAAGTAGGTGATTACTAGTTGTTAATTAATTCTAGAATCAAGACATGAAACTAATGAAATAATAAGATGAAACTAAGAATCTAAAATTTGAGCTCAAAAAAATATTGTGTGAACAGTAGCAGTGATGACATGGAAACCACGTATTGGTTCGGTTTTATCAAGTTTTAATCACCATTCTTGAAATTTTTATTCCTTATAATTTTGGAATGGAATACAATTAGTATTTGGAAGGAAAGAAAAAGTCTTGTAACTCTTTTCAAATTCAACTCAAAAGGTGAGATTTGACTTGTACTAGTTCTGCAAAACAAGGCTCCTTGAAATATGAAAAAATGGTTGAAAAAGTTGATGTCAAGTCTATGAGTGATGTGAACTAGTCCTTTCACCAACAACTACTACAACTTTTATTTCACCTTTTATAGATTTAAAGTTCACTTTTCCTGTGTTAACAAAAGATGAAAGGGTGAAGAACAACAAGAACACAACAACAATGTTTCAAGAACGACAACAACAAGTCCAACACCCAACTACGGGTCCTCCATACATGTTCTTGTATTCTCGAGGTGACCAAGTCTTGAGCCTCTATGTGTTGGCCTCCAAAGATGTCATTAAAACATAAGATGACCATTTGTCCTGTATCAAATACCCAATGAACCTATTCGAAAGTTTGGTGTGAAGTTGGTAAAAGGTTCAAGTCTTCAAAGTTGTGAGATAAAATATGTATCGTTGTGACCTTATATTTTTCCAAAGTACCTTGAAGATGTATGGATCAAAAGTTGGGCCGACGATTCAAATCCTTTAAGTGGAGACATAAGTGATAGTCAAAAGATGTCATGTTGCGACTTTAACTAAGACGCTTGATGGGAGGTAACCTATTGGTTACATAGTTCTTTCATTTATCTTTAACAAATTCACTTAGTTTTGATGCTCTATAGGTGTTGGACAGATTGAAAGCGCAAAAATAAGGGAAAACTGAGTTAAAAAGTTGTCAGCCATGCAAAATAATAGGGGAAAATAGGGGAAAATCTATCTCAGATATCGCGATTGCGGTCCATGGATTGCGATTATGATTGCAACTCAGCCTGTTGCGATCATGGTTATGTAGAAAATGTTAACCCATGTTTTAGCGTAAGAGAGCTCATTTTATCCTTCTTATGCTTTTATGATATGTAGTGAGGGCACCGTAAGCCTTCAAGTTGGGTGTATGTGCTTGTGTTTCATAATTTGCACTTGATTGGTAATATAGAAATCTCGTTCACACTAAATACAGAAACTTTGGGAATTATTTTTTGCATTTTTAGCTTTTTATTCTTCTTAATCCCTCTTTTAATAATGATGTTGGACGAGCCTTTCCCTATGATACATTGATAGACGATATTTTAAAGGAAAAATGGTTGTGTTGAGGTTTTGAGTTGTAGATATAGGAGAAGTCTGAGTACCCATGGCATGCTATATTTGGGATTGCCGTTATTCCTATGGTGAAGCCTGAGTAGCCAAATGGTATGCCCTTGTGAGAGCATAAATATAAGATAACGACTTGATTTAGTGCTAGCAATAGCCATATTGCATAGTGAAATACAAAACACGCATCCGCTCCGTCCAAAATATTTTATAAAAATCAAGGACATGGACGTGAATAATTATGTAACGTCTCTTTACTATCTTTTTGTGAATCCAAATTCTTTAGTAGGTAATGCATTGTAAATAACTCCTTTTGTCTCTAGTAGAAAATGCAATTGATCATCCTTAAAAAGTTTGCATGCCATGTGCGGTGAGTGTAGTTGATTTATTCTTATACTTACTTATGTCATCTAGAACTTACCCCCATTGGTCTTTCAAAGCTAATATTGATTACACGTAGCTGGAGGAATGATCTTAGGCCTTCTTTGTGATGATGGAAATCCACTTAAACCTAAAAAGCCTATCTGTACATAGATTGCATCCCTAGTTACCCACTTTAAGCCTTTGAACCTTTTTTTGGCAACCAGATTACAAGCCATGAGCCATTTGAATTTTATCCCTCTTTTGAACCCTATCCTATATGAACTTGAAAGAGGCTAAAAGCCTAAGTTAGGGGTGGTATATCTTAGAAGAGGTAACTTTGGGCCACAGAATTGTAAGTGGGTGCTTAAGAGCTAAACAATGAGAAAAAATAAATAGAAAAAAAAATAAAGGATTCAACAAAGAAAATAAATGCATGAATTGTACAAAGAAAATAGATGAGAAGAACACGCTTTCAAAAGAAGGGTGAATCAAGGTAGTAAACGTAGGCACATGTGAAAGTTGGAAAGAAACAAAGTGGCCCATGAATCAAAGTTTGATCTAGTAGTGTAAAATGTGAGTTCAATGAGGGAATAATCATCATTTTCCCAAATATTTATCCTACCCTTTCTCGAACCAACATTACAAGCTTGAGAAAGTCCTTCGAGATCTCCAACCATGTATTTTTGAGTTAATTTCAGTTGAAAATAAGGGCAAGCATATGGCTTGATACTTGTGTGTATTGAGAAATTCTTTGTGAGAGTGAGTGCTTACACATTTGTCCCTTGTTACATTCTAGAAATTAAGTTATGTTGGGACTCTCTTCGTGAGGAGGCATGCAAATTAATAGAGGTTGGTGAAATTTTCATGTTATGAAAATGAGGCAAAGGAGTATAGTTGAGTTACTATTGATAGAGAGTCACTCCTAGATAGTTAGTAGTTGTTGCTTGATTGTTCATAAAAGTCTTTTGTCTCCTTAGCGATATGATTGATTTTGAGGAAAGTTGCATAAAAGTTACTCTCATACTTGTTGGTTAATTATTACTACTAACCGAGATCAGAATCATGGTGATCATTTGGTTATAAGAATGGACATATAAGTTGATTATCCTCATTGAGTATAGAGTAGTGTTGCTTGAGGAAAAGCAAAGTTTTTAATTTAAGGGTGTTGATAAGTGACAAATTTACCACTCATTAATATCCAAATTCTTGCACACTACTATGATTAAAATGTGTAAACGAGGCTAATTCTATATTGAAATGCATTAATTTCTAATTTTTGTTATCTTGTAGGTACTATGATGAAAATGAGTTGAAATCAAGATGAAAGGAAAGGAAAATGGACAAAAAGGAGAAAAAGCTAAAAATACAGGCCTAGGAATCGACCCTCAGGTACCGCGATCGCGACCTAAAGGTCGCTATCGTGACCAGTCAATTAAAGGGCGATCACGATAAGACCACTGTGATCACGGTATCATGATCGCATCCAAGGAATGGTGATCATGATAGGGCAAAAAAGTCTCGAGGGAAGTATTGTAATTTCACAGAGCTGAGACCAAATCATAAGGGGTTAAACCCTTTTACATGAAGGGGATCTTTAGGAATTTTTATCTCATGTCTTGGTGCTTGAATCATTATTTTTGTACTACTCTTAAGCTAAAAAGACCTTAGAGTAATTCCTAAGTGAAGGATTAGGAATTTCGATTGAAGGTTTATTGAAATTTAAAGTTTGGATTTACATTCTCTTTATCTTTCATGGATCAATTTGGTGGAAATTTTGGTATATCTCTACTCTCTATCTTTAAGAGTAGCTAGTTCTTCCTCTTGGGGTTATGCTTGGATAAGTTGTGATTAGTTCATGGGTGCTATTTATTTATCTACCTAATTAGCTATTTGTTGTGGGTTTTGCTATTACTCTAGGTTGGAATTAAGATTTGTGGGTGAAAAACACAATTGACTTGGATCCCATATCATCCTTGAAAGAGGGATATGAGTAATGAGTAGTAGTTAACTACACTTTGTATTAGTTTCTCTCATATCATTATCTAAGAAATAGGGATATTGCGTACATTTGATATGTTCATACGCATTATCTTAGAAATAAGGATCCTAATATGAGGTATTGAATTGATGATTTTGTCGCGCTCATGAGGAATTTGAAAGATTCCATGAGTGAAATTTAGTGTTTTTTTGAAAGGCTAATGTTAATACCTCAAATCTAGCCTACCCAAGACTCCTAGCTAAATTTGGATAAATTCTCAATTATCCATGTATGAATTCACACCTAGAATGGCTGAACCCCAGGATCCATTCCTAATTAATTATACTCTAATTATTCTTAGCCTCAAGTTAGTCTTGTAGAAGCCCTAAAGTTGTTTTAGTTTCAACGACATTCAAAACCCCTAAATATTTGTATCCCCATATTTGAATATTTCAAACTTAATCAATCACCATTCACATTGTTCCTCGTGGATTTGACTTCGACTCAAAGTTGGGTATTATATTGACTGTCACACCCCTTTTTTAAACCAAAAAAGATTAATTTTAAGTTTGAAAGGGTTTTTGTTATTAAGTGGCAAAATGAAGATTGTTTCGAAAAGGACTCAATTTAGAATTAAATTCAGAGTCACCATTTGTCATAGATCAGGTGTTTCAAGTAACCTTTGAAAATCTTTTTTCAAAACAGTTTGACTATAAAACTGATTCGTAAACAGAGATTCCAGTTAAGGAATTTTGTTGATTGAGGGGAAGGTGTTAGGCACCCCTCGATCTAGTGGTTTGACCATGGTCGCTTGGTGGAGCGTATCGGATAATTTGACACTACTAATGTATAAACCACATAAAAACACACAAAACAATCAATCAAACAAACAAACAAAACAATTCCAAAATTATAGTGTCCAGTCCAACTATTACAATCCAAAATAAAAAAGGTACTGAAAAGTAAACCTATACTAACCCTAAACTACACTTCAATGCTTTACCCGATGCCTCGGGCCTTCATCGTGAACGTCTTCCGAATATAAGGTACCTCGGGGCATTCCCCGGTGAATGAATACAAATGACCACGGGGCATTCCCCAACTAAATGAATACATTTCCAAATTCAAGAAAAAGAGAATTATTCAACAAACATTCCATATTACTCGACAATCCAGAAATTCTAAATTTGCCTACCCAAGCCTACCGTTTTCCTATCCCGTTCAACCTATCATGATACTATCGATTTCAACAACATTCATACTTATTCTAAATTAATCCGCTAATAATGAATCAAAACAAATACGCCTTTACTTTTATCAATTTCAATCCCCTGAATCCATTAACCAATGATTAACACATGCTTCATTATCAATTCAAGTCCATTTTTGCTCTTTTTTCTCACTGTTTTGACCCTCTCGAGTTCTGTACCTCTTGATCTTCTCTAGTTTTCAAGCTCTCTCTTTTCTCTCTTTAATTTTCCTAAGGGTGTGTTGTGCACCGCTGAGTATATCAGTAAAAGTGACTGTGAGTGTGTGTGTATGTATTCTGTGAGTCACGATGGTTTTTTGCTCTTTTTCTGGGTGTTGATGTGTATTATTTTATAGAAGAGTATGGGCTTGAGTTCTCTAATGAAGAAGGAAGAGTATGTGTTCTGTATGTGAGGTTTGAGTGTATATGTGTGAAAATAGAGAGAATGTTGTTTGTGTGCCTATTGAGAGTTACGGGCCCATCCAAAAGATGCTCTTCCGCTTTATTCGTATTCTGTGTATGTATATATGGTGACCAGTAGGGTCCTTCTAGAAGGGTGAGACTGGATTCCCTATTTTTTTTAATTCTATTAAGTTATGGGATAAATGGACGTGAGTTTGTGACTGGGTGGGGACCACGTGGTAGAGAAGGGGTAGGGTTCGGTTGTTAGGATGATTAAAACAAGATTAAATTTGTTAGGGATTTTGTTAAGGGTTTTATTTTTTGTATTTTTAATCACATGGGTGAGGTGCGTGGTAAGGTGAGCCAAAAATGAATAAAATTGGACTTCGGGAGGGACAAAATTAGGTGCCTACAAAATTTCCTCTTTGAATGTAAACACGAAGTATTTTCAGATAAAGAAGTAGACAACGAGACAGAATTTTATCCCAACCATTATTCCAAAAGAATGAAATAGAAGGAAGAAGGGCAATTGAGTCTTGACTTAGGACATCCTACCTACCTAAGTTATGAGGAAATCAAGTCACAAGTATCTTAAAGGCTGGAAGAAGAGGGACTATACCGAGTTGGAGAGTCGAGTGAGGCCCTGTCGAGGTTCCAGTCCGCGGCTCTATCTTTACATCAAAAATAAAAATTACAAGTTAAAAACATAAATGAAATTACAAGTCCTATCTATGCAGCTTTTGTTGGGACTTCTTGACTTGTGTTTCATCACCCTATTCTTCAGGCGGACTCCTGACTTGCAATTTCTTCAACTTGTTGCTTGGCTTTCAATTGCTTCACCTTATTGCTTGGCTTTCCATCTCTTACCTTTGTTACTTGACCTTCAATTCTTTCACCTTGTTGCTTGACTTTTAATTTCATCACCCTGTTCTTCAGGTGGGCTCCTGACTTTCAATTTTCTTCACCCTTGTCCTTCAGACGAACTCCTGACTTTCAATTTTCATCACCCTTGTTCTTTAGGCGGGATCCTAACTTTTAATTTCATCACTCTATTCTTCAGGTGGGCTCCTGATTTTCAATTTCATCACCCTGTTCTTCTGGTGGGCTCCTGACTTGCAATTTCATCACCCTGTTCTTCAGGCGGGATCCTGACATCCAATTTTCATCACCTGTTCTTTCGGCGAGCTCCTGACTTTCAATTTCATCATCCTATTCTTCAAGCGGGCTCCTGACTTTCAATTTCATCAATCTTGTTCTTCAGGGCGAGCTCCTGACTTTCAATTTCATCACCCTATTCTTCAGGCGGGCTCCCGACTTTCAATTTTCATCACCCTATTCTTCATGCGGGCTCCTGACTTTCAATTTCATCACCCTATTTTTTAGGCGGGCTTTTGACTTTCAATTTTCATCACCCTGTTCTTCAGGCGGGCTCCTAACTTTTAATTTCATCACCCTTGTTCTTCAGGCTGGCTCCTGACTTTTAATTTCATCACCTGATTTTTCAGGCGGGCTCCTGACTTTCAATTTTCATCACCCTGTTCTTCAGGAGGGCTCCTGACTTTTAATTTCATCACCCTGTTCTTAAGGAGGGCTCCTGAATTTTAATTTCATCACTTTGTTCTTCAGGCGGGCTTCTGACTTACAACTTCATCACTCTGTTCTTCGGGTGAGTTCTTGTCTTTTAATTTCATCATCCTGTTCTTCAGGCGGGCTCCTGACTTATAATTTTATTATCCTGTTCTTCAAGATGGCTCCTGAAATCAAACTCAAAACTAGAACAAAAATTATCCCGAACAAAGCTTACGATAAAGAAAGATTCATTTTTCTGAAAGTAATGTCCCATTTTTTAGGAGGGTCCTGAACATAAAGTAAATTCACATTTTTTAGGAGTGTCCTAATCATGAAGTAAATTTCCATTTTCTAAGAGGGTCCTGCACATGAAGTAAATTCCCATTTTTTAGGAGGGTCCTGAACATGAAGTAAATTTCCATTTTCCAGGAGGATCCTAAACATGAAGTAAATTCCCATTTTCCAGGAGGAACTTGATCATGAAGTAAATTCTCATTTTCCAGGACGGTCCTGAACATAAAGTAAATTCCTATTTTACAGGAAGAACCTGAATAGAAACTAAATTTTCATTTTCCAGGAGAGTCCTAAACAGAAGTAAATTCCCATTTTTCAGGAGAGTCCTGAACATAAAGTAAATTCCCATTTTTCAGGAGGGTCCTGAACATAAAGTAAATTCCCATTTTCCAGGAGGGTCCTGAACATAAAGTAAATTC